>NC_054824.1:143649684-143917184 GCF_018345385.1 Vulpes lagopus | reverse complement strand
GCCTCGAGCTCCAGTCCCGGAACATCCCTCACCGAAGCCGTGACCCCGCGACCCCGCGACCCCACGGGGGTCGGACTGTCACCAACCCCGTCCGGAGCCGGAGCCCCGAGGCCGCACCCCAGTGTCACGTGCAGGGACGCGGGCCCCACTATCGGGCCTGCACTCCCACCACGCTAGCCTTTTGGCCCACCTCTACCCGGCCCTCCCGGAACCTTGGCCCCACCCCCGCCCCACCCTCTGGCCCGCTCTCGCGGACACGCTGTAGGCCCCGCCCCGGCCCCCGAGACCCCAACCCCAGGCTCTCTCCTTCCTTTAGGCCCCACCCCCGTCCCACCCCCTGCCCTCACAAACTATTAGCCCCCGCCCCTGGCCCCACCCCCGGCCCTCACGGACATCCTTAGACCCCGCCCCGCTCCTCGGGTCCCAGGCCTATCATTCACTCCTGGCCCCGCCCCAGCCCCGCACCCTCGGGCCCAGTCCTCTTGTCACTCTCCCCAGGCCACGCCCCTCCGGCCCCCTCATGCCCAGTCCTTCTGTCACTCACCCTTCGGCCCCGCCCCAGTCCCGCCCCCTCGGCCCCAGACCTCCAGTCACTCACGTCCCCGCCCCACCCCCGGCCGTCACTCACAGATGTAGTAGTACTCGTGGCCGGCGTGGAACTCGTAGCCCAGCGAGAAGGCGCTGTAGCGCTGGAACTTCTCCGAGAACTTGATGGGACTGTGGGGGGCGTGCGGGCGGTTGCACTCCCAGCGCTTGAAGCCTTGGCTGGCGTTGCAGGTGCGGTAGCCGGCGTGGCTCACCATGTACAGCACGTACTGCTCCGCCCCGCCCCCGGGGCCCGGGCCCGCCCCGGGGCCCACCCCCGAGCCATTGTAGTGAGGACAGTAAATGTCCAGGTAGTCGTTGACGTTCACCTGCACCGTGTAGCCCTCTCGTCGCAGGCTGCGGGGGAGAGGAAGCGGGTCAGACGCCCGCCCTCGTCCCACTGCCGCCAGCCCCACGCGGGCCTTCCCGGCCCACGCCATGTCCCGTCCTTCTCCCGGGGCCACCAGAGGGCAGCAAAGGCTCACGGAAGCCCGCCTGCCTCCACACCGAAGGGCGGGGGAGAGGGGAACGTACGTTTCGGTTGCCACAGAAACGGCGCAGGCCTCGGCGACTCCCAGACCCGGGCCCGGATTTCCTCCGTCCCTCCCTCAGCATCCACCCCCCGCCCACCCAGGGTAGTGACAGGGGAAGGGAAGGGTGAGTGTGGCAGGGATCCCTTCCCTCTCCTGGCATGCTTTCCTGCCGCTGCCGGGCCTCCCC
The DNA here is from genome assembly GCF_018345385.1 of Vulpes lagopus. Classification (NCBI taxonomy): domain Eukaryota; kingdom Metazoa; phylum Chordata; class Mammalia; order Carnivora; family Canidae; genus Vulpes; species Vulpes lagopus. The sequence goes on along the minus strand of NC_054824.1, from coordinate 143,915,879 downwards.
ACGGACAGTCGGACAGGACCTGACCTCACAGACGCGTGTGTGGAGACCTCGTGCATGGGCACGCACAATTCCGTGGCGCACAGGCAGGCGGCACACACATAGAAAAGCTAGGCTGCTTGTGTGTTGGGCTTGCATGTCAGTCTTGGTTGACCCCAGCCATCTCAAGCTCTCCCTTCCCTCACTCCCTGCCCCCCAGACAGACAGACAGACACACAGGCACATGCTCCCTCTACAGTATTACCGGCCATTTAGGTCCCCAACAACGTGATACAACAGATCGGGGAGCTAAGGGACTCTACACCAAGGCTCCACGTACTATCATGCCAACCAGCCCCAACTTCCTCAACCTGGCACCGCTGCCCCCTTCGTGTGTTAGGCAGAGTAGTGGGCATAGTGCCCAGACAGCATGGCTGTGCCTCATACTCCCTTAATCCTTCTATGGGACACAGAAGCAGATGCTCGGTCCCTTGTAATCCCCACCTGCCTCTCCAGTCACCATCAAAGTGTTGGTCTTAAAGTCCCTCCATGGTGGTGCTGAGCCATTGCAGGGATGGGAGAAACATCCAGATGGAGAAAGAAATTCAGAGAAGTGGGCAGAAGTTCTCCCCAGTTTCCTTAGGGGAGGAATGCACACATCCAAGCAGGAAAAGGTGAACACGACAGATGCAGAAGGCATGGGATACCTGGCAACATGTCAAACCACTGGGGTCCTTGGTCCCTGGGAATTCCCTGAAGGGAGGGACTGGCTCCCCATGTCACCAGGCCCCTCCCAGTTCCACAAATAGTCATTAGATCCACTAGGGAAATAAGCTTGGAGGCCTCTGAATTGAGTGGAGCCTTGGGGGTCCCTCCTCACCTTATCCTACTTCCTTGGCCTCCCTAAGCACTGCCTCCCTAAGCCTGGCAGTAAGCAGAGAGGTGAGTGCTGGTGCTGGGGCACCTCAGTAAGAATGGGCACAGCCTCCTTGAGTCATCAGGAATGCCACCAGTCCCACCTGGTTCCCACGGGAGTGATGGGTCACTTAGGCCCCTCCCTGGCCTTGGCACTCAGGTGGGCAGGAGTCTCGGCCCGGGGCACTGGGAGCAGGAAAACGGGTTAGACCAGGCCTGGCTCCTGGCGCCATCTGGGTTTGACGCTCTATCCCCAGCTTCCAATTCTACTGTTCCTTCCCCACAGGCTTTGAGGAGGGGGCTGCCAGTAATAGGGTGCCAGGCCTAAAGCAGCTGCACAGCCACCCAGGGACTCTGTCCCTGAGCCTCACCTAGGTTTCCAGCCCTACTCTGAAGTGGCCCCTCCCTGGGGCAGGCCCAAATGCCTGGACTACACAGCCCATGCCAGCAAGGAATAAGCTAAGGCCAGGCCTACTGGGATAGGTGGCCTCAGTTTCATCAACAGGGCTGGGACTGGCCTTCCATAAAGGTGGCTGGGTGAGCACCAATGAAGAAAAGCTATCTTTCACCTATATCTGGGCAAGGTGGCAGGAGTGGCCCCTGAAATGCCCCCCCAAGCTGGGCACGTGGGAGGAAAACCTACTCAGGGAATGGCTGCTGCAGTAGGTATCTGGCAGGCAAGGGGCTGGGTGCCAAAGTTCCCAGTTACAACTCTTGGGAGGCCTGAGTGAGGTATCTGCTTGGCTTGGGCACTTTCATTGAATCTGTCACCCTCCCTGCCCTGGCTGCTGCTGCTACAGGTCCAACAGGGCCCCCCGGCTCACCATCCCTGGGGGTGCAGGTGGGACCTGGGGGTTGGGGTATGCCTGCCCCTTCAAACACTTCGCTGTTCTTCTGCGCTTCACCCCCTACTACATTTGCAGAAAAGCAAATGTCGGCACACCCCACCTGGAGGGGGAGCCCCCTCACCCCGTTTTGTCGGCTCTCCAGGCTCCCCCACCTCGGTGTGCCTCGGGTACACATTCTGACCCTCTGCCTGCGACCCTCTGCCTGCGCGAGCCTGTGGGGTGAGCGGTGGGGGAGCAGGTAAGGAGAAAACCTCTCCCCGCGGGGCAATTAGGGGCAGGTAAACAGAGTGTGTAACAAGACCAAGGAGGAGGGAAAGCATCCCAAGTGGCCCAGAACTTGCCTAATCCCCGCCCGCAGCCCTGGAAGCGGGATGCAGAGCTGAAGAAGCGGAGGAGGGATGTAAAGACGCCGACCCAGGCTCTCCTCCCTTCAGCGCGCCCCCGAGGCGGCGCGCCGCTCGCTCAGGCAGCCGAGGCTGGACCACGTGCGCGCGGCGTGGGGTCCGCGCGCCCGGCTGGTGGGGGGGGTTGGAGGGCTGGCAGGGCGGCTCAGGCACGCTGACACCCCTGCACCCCGCCCCACCGGGTCCCGCCATCCCCAGCCCCGGGGCCCCGGGCTTCTCGAGCCGGCGTTGGGTGGGGGAGAGGCAGCACGCCCGCATCCCCGCCCCCTCCCTGCGACAGCGGCGGGCGGCGGCGAAGGTTTATTGATCTGCAGCGGCGGCGAAGAGCGAAGGACCCGCCGAAAGCGACACACAGAAACGAAGTGAGAGGAGACGCGCACCAAGTGGGGGGAACAGACCTGGGTCCTCGGGAGGGGACATGGGCGAGACAGCGAGAGGGGTGCGGGATCGGAGAGCGCGCCCTGGAATGGGGACGGAGAAAGGCGTGGAGGAAGGAGGGACGTGGGGGCCGATCGGGGAGCCCCCCCTCCCGCGGAGACGGCTCTCAGAGGCGGGGAGGGGTGCGGGGCAGAGGCCGGGTGGCAGGGAGAAAACACGCACAGAGAAAGACCGAAGGGGATGTAGTACAGCCTCAATAAATATTTGCTGAATGAACGTGTGAATGGAAGAGAAACCAGCAACAGAAGCATTCCAGGGAGAAAGGCATGGACATGGCTGGAGAAAGATATTCCCGAGGCTGCTGGAACTCGGGGCAAATGACAGCACCGGGCTCCGGCCGCAGAGCGGCGAAGCACAGGCTGGGGCACACCTTTGGCCATCAGCAGGTCCTCCCGCCCCCCACCCCAATCCAATTCCGGCTCAGGGGATCCCTCGACCTCTCAGATTCTCTTTCTTCCCCCCAATATAGTACCCCGCATCCCTAGTTTCTGGGCCAAGCTGGGAACCGATCTCCCCAATTACAGCGCATCAAACGGAGGGTCTACTGGGGGGCAGGGGCAAAAGCGCGACCGCTGTGCAGGGCCCCCAGGTCTGTCAAAGGAGGCCTCTGCACGTGTCCCACCAGCACCCTCCCACGTGATGCCAGGAGGTGGGGTCGCAAGACCCTCTCCACGTGACCCCAAGGGGCAGAGACCCTCGGCACGTGACAGGGGGTGGGAGCCCGGCGCCCAGCTCACGTGACCGGGGGGAGGGGGCGCGGGAGCCTGTGGCTCGACCGAGCCCCGCCCCCAGCTCCCTGGCCCTTTCCACTCCCGGCTCCGGAGCACGTCGCTCTCACGATTTATGGGGCCGCGGCTGCCGCAGTGAGGGAGCCGGGGAGCCCGGGCGCAGCGGCAACAAAGGCCGAGGCAGCGAGGCGGGGGCGGCGGCGTCCTCCTAGCCGGGGGCGCGCTCCCTCCCACCGCTGCCGGTCCAGACCTGCGGGGGCTCGGGGAAAGCAAAAAGGAGGCTCCCGGAACCGGGCTCCCCCACCCCCTCCCAGGGCTTTCACCTGAGCCCAGGTGTATGCGGGGGAGGGGAGCCCAATCAACAACATCCTCCACCGCCGCCCCCTCCCCACCCAGGCCGTTCCCGCGGACCCCCGGCTCCGGCTTCCCCTAAGAATGCCGGGGGGCCCCGAGGGTGGTGGGACCCGGGGCCCCTCACCTGCGTGCTCTCCACTCCCTGCCAGACTCGTGGGGCGGGGGGCGGACGTGTGAGTCTGGGGGAGGGGGACGAGCTAGATAGAACGGGGACTCACCACCCCCCCCGCACCCCCCAGAGTTCCGCGAGTCCCGCTCCAGGGGGGAGGGGCCTCATCCCCCACCCCCGAGGTTTCCATGGGAAGCGAGAGGGGGGCGTCGTTGGCTCATCCCCACCCCCAGTCTGACACTCCGGGCGCGAGCAGGGAGAGGGGGAGGCGCGGAGCCCCAAACAACAAAGAGCGGAGCGGCGAGCGGCAGCCCCTCCCCCGGGAGGTTGGGGGGTCGCGGCTGCCGGGCCCTCCCCGGACCCCTCCCCTAGGGCCTCGCCGATTGCTCCTGGGTCGCCCCCCAGGGTGGGGAGCCAGAAGCAGTGCTGCGGCCGCCTGGGCAGGTGTGACAGTGACCCCCGCGTCCCTAGGGATGCCCCCAACACAGACACACACGGAGGCACCGCGCGGAGGAGAGGGCAAGGGCAGCGAGGACCTGGCCCCGCGGCCGGCACCCGGGGAAACCAGACGGCCGCCCTGACACCCGCCCAGACCGCGGAGGCGCCGGCGGCCACCCCAGCCCAGACGCGACCGGCCACGCGGACAGCGGCCGCAGCCCCCTCCCCGCCCGCTTCCCGCTCCCACCCCAGACGACCGCCGACGCAGACACACAAATCACACACTCAGCCATACACGCGCACTGACAGCCGCGCACGCCTGCTCACACTTGGAGCCACACGGCGTCCCCAGGCCGGGCGTGTGTGTACGTGTGTGACACGCCGACATCTGCCTGCTCTCCTCTCTCACTGGCAACCCCGTTTCCATCCCCGCCAAGCAGCACCTCCGGGACCCCCGCCTCAGCGACCCAGCCCCAGCGCATCCCCGCGGGGCTGCTCCCCACGACTAGGGCGACCCCTTCGGCCTCGTTCTGAGGAGGTGCTCGACCGGACTCCGGGCTCAGCTCTGGACCCCACTTCTAAAAGCAGGAGTCCGACACAGAGCCCCCCGTGAAAGCCTCACCGCCGAAAACAGGTCATCCCTGGGCCCCCTGGTGCGACGGCCCCACTCGGCTGGAGGGGGCGAAGATGGGGAGCTGTGCGGTGGGGACACGCCGTTCCAGCGCCGGGTGCGGTGTCCCCGAGCCGCCTCCTCCGCGCGGCCCAAGTCCTCCTTCCTAGACCTCCACAGCCTCTTCCAGACGCGCCCCCCCACCGCGAGTTTCACAGACGCCCACGGAGCGTGCCCTCCCCGCAGCCCCCGGCTCCGGCCCCCAGCCGGGCCTCCTGGGACCCCCACCTCGGCGGCCCTGAGGACTTCCTGCCCCCCTCCTCGGCCCCCTCTCTCGCAGGCGCGGGACGCACTGGGCTCCCCGGGCCCCCGACTCACTGCTGGTTGGAGCTGTTCCAGTACACCGCATGCCGGTTTCCCAGTGCCCCCCCGGGCCCCTGGGCCAGCAGCGGCAGCAGCGGCACCGGCACGAGCAGCAGCAGCAGCAGCAGCGGAGCCGCCGCCATCCCCGGAGCCGCCGCCGCCGCCGCCGCCGCCGCCCCCCGACTGAGCCCCGAGCTCCCGGCTCCTCGCCTCCCAGCTCCTGCCGCCGCCGCCGCCGCCGCCGCCGCCGCCGCCGCCGCCTCCGGCCCCGGAGCCCTAGACCACGCCCCCAGCCCATCCCTCCGCCCTCCGGGCGCGCCCCCGACGCCCCGCCCCGGGCGCGCTCCCGCCTGGCTCCGCCCCGCTTGGGCCTGGGGCGCGCGGCGCTCCGGCGGTGGGGACTGTGCTGCCCCCTCGGGAACGGCCGGCGCGCGCCTAGTCTCTTCCTATCAGGTTTACTTTCTGCTTCCGCGGGTCCCGGGCCTTCTGCCGCCGAGTAGAGATTCCTGGAGAAAGACGAGGGAGGCCGGGCCGGGATCTGGATCTCGTGTGAGCACATCCTCCTGCGAGGGGCTGGGGGTGGGGGGGGTAGAAAAGGAGCTGGGGGCCGGGACCGCTTCCTGAGTAAACCTTTCTGAGCAGCCCGGCCTCCGCCCTCCACAGCCTTCGTCGCTCGCTCGTGAAGGACGAGGTGGGTGGGCTCTTCAGGGTGGTGGGGAACCTGTGGGCTTCCCGACCCCGAGACCCCAGCTGAGCAGGACTTGTTTCCTAGGAGATGAGGCCGAAACGCCTGGCCTGAGGATGCTGGAGGCGCCAGGACCGTCAGCAGGAGTACCTGCAGAGGATTCCTCATTGCACGCGAGCCGGGCCCCTCCCCGTGCCGCCGCTGGTGTCCTGGGCTTTGTCACTGTCCGACACGCTGACAGGAGGACAGAGGGCAACGCATCCTGGCTTCCGGCTATCACCAGCCCCTGTCCCCACAGTGACACCCAAGCACAGACATTACACACTCACGTTCAAGAGAACAGAAATGCAGCGCCCGACACAGACATTTACACACACAGATGCCCCGGCAGACAAACACAGGGAGCCGGTGCTCAGACAACTAGAGACCTGCAGACACGCAGGCACCATAGCACAACCCAGACCCACGGGCACGCGCGGCAACTCACATCCAAGCCCACGCGCACCCTGACACATGCAGTTCCGTGTTCTCCTCTTCTCTCTTGTTTGCCTGGGAAGTAGACATTCAGGGAAAGGGCCTAGAATTCAGGCGTAGGGGGTGCCCACCCCTCATCTCCTCTCTCTTGGAGAGGCTCAGACTGAGAGTGAACAGGTCTCAGATCAGGTTCTGACAACCCACACCAACTGCCTGTACCCTGGGGTGGGGAATGGTGTGGTGCTCTTTTCTTCTTTACTTCAGGACAGAGGACACACAGGCACCCTTCATCTGCTTATGTTTGCAGGACAGGGGTCCTGACACAAGGTAGCCTCGGGTGCCTGGGTGAGGAGTGAGGTGGCAGTGTCGTTCAGCATGGGCCTCATGCACCTAACTGTGCCAGGCAGGAGCAGGCCCTGCCCACCCCCCAGCTCCCCTCCACCCCAGGAGATCTCCTTTCCCTTCTCAGGAGCCAGAAAATAAATTAGGCCCCTTGGGGTGGGAATGGGGGACTTTGCAAACAGCTCTCTCTTCCCCCAGACTGCTCATCCCCAGGGAGATTTGTTTCACCCAAGTGATGCTAACCTGCCTTCTCCAGGTGCCACAGATCCCCGCCTCTCCCACCCCCCACTCCCTGCTGCACAAAGGGAGGTGTCTCTGTAGACCCACAGGTGCTAGAGGGGCTGCCCAGATAGATATGTATGGGTAGGACCTTGCTGGTTTGGTCTAGGACTTCAGATTTTGTCTGAGAAGCCTAAAGTCCCTTTTTGGCAACTGGGTCCCACTTATGGATGTAGGCCTATTTCTATAGGACCCAGATACTCCTGTTTGGGAACTAGCACCCCTACACCCACTCTCCATTTATGACTGAGGTCTTCTCTTTAGAATCTGGAGCCCTTTCTCTAGGATTTAAGCGGCTCTATTGAGTTTTTAAGTTCTGAGGCACTCTCTCTAGAACCTAGGCCTCTGTCCGTGGGATCTAGTACTTGATCTGGACCTCTATCTGAATCAGTTGCTGGCTGATTTGGGGTTCTGTGTATTTTAGAATAAGCACCATATATGCAGACCTTTGCAGAGGTGCATCTCTTTGCATAGGGCCTTTGTGCAAAAACAAGCATGCTGCTTCCTTCAGCAGGAGGCCCCAGGTGTTTCTCCATCTTGGTGAGGGGGTTTGAGCTGATGTACCCTTTCCTAGTCCTGTGGGTGACTCCTTTGTGCCATGCACAAACGGCAGCTATGTGGCTGTCCTGATGTGGGCTATGGCCTTCCAGTTAGGACTCCTATGCCTGCTTCCTGGCCTCCAGTCCTGGGCTCTTGGCTTTTCTAAGGACTGGGTCTCTGTGTATAAGATCAGGCCACTGTTCACATGGCTGGGATCTGATCTAAAGCCTGGGCCTCTTTTTGTGGCATCTGTGGCATCGATAGGTCCTAGGCCTCTGTTTATAACTGTCACTCAGATGTTTCCTATGATACAGAGTACGATGTATATTTTATGATACAGCACACATATGCGTGCACACGTGCACACACACACTCACATATAACTGACACAGTAAGGGTCATGAAGCAATAGCGAGTCTTACTACAGAGGATGCACTTTGATATTTTTCTCCTTTAGTTTTAAATCTTTTTAAAAATAAAAAAAAAAAAGGCTAGTTGAGACCCATAAAATTTATTCTTGATTTCACCACCCAAAGATGTCACAAGCTATAGTTTGAGAGGCCTGGGCTTCTGCTGGGCCTGAGGTTCTCTCCATGGGACATGCCCTTTTTGCAGGGCCTCAGACCTCTTTTCTCCTTACTACAGGTTCAGCCTCATCTCCTTCTGACCTTGCTGGAGCACCTCTGGTTGCCATGTTCTCTCCAGGGACACTGAATTCAGACCTCAGGACCAACGATGCAGGGAGTGGAACAGGTGGGGGGAAGAGGGAGTCCTCAGGCTATGTGGCCCAAGGTGGCTCCCAGGACATGGGGTGGCAAGCACAGCACTGAGCTGTGTTCAATAAATCATGGAGGCTAGGGTCTGGGGGAGGGGGAGACCAGCAGGGAAGGTGGGGCCATAGATAAATAATTCATTAAACAAATAAACAAGGAGCCTGCGATAGGGAGGACTGGACACGCGTGTGCTCGGGGGAGGCAGCCACCAGCTTCAGTCATGAAATATTCACAGGTTCTGCACCTTGGCCAGGGCCCGGGCGTGTGCCCCAGAACAGGTGGGCTGTTTATACGGTCTTAGCATGGAGACCTTGGTGCCAAGGGGGAGGATGGTGCGTGTGTTTTCTGACACTCCCAAGTGTGTTGTTGGCATGGCCATGCAGTGCACAATGTCCTGAGTTGACATGGAGCCACAAGAAGCACCACACACACACACACCGCCGTGGGGTCCAGGACATAGAACCAGGATACAGGGCTTAGTGGGTGGGGTCAAGGTGGAAGAAGCTCTGGCTCTGGTCATGCCCTCGTCCTAAGGAGCCCAGCAGGCTGCACTACCTGAAGTGGGGAGCATCTCTAGGTAAGCACCTCTGGGGGGGAGCTCCTTTGGGAGCAGTACCTCTGGGGGAACATCTCTGGGGGGAGCATCTCTGGGGTGTTGTGAGACGTGTGTGTGAATCCTCTGAATGTGCTTCCAGAAGAGGTGGTTTAGCACCTACTTCTCACTGCTTCCTCATCTGTAAAGTGGGGAAAAGAATACCTTCCTGGAGAAGTTGGTTGTGATGAGGATTAGGATCCATGAGGGGCTTGATTCATGGGGGTCTGGTCACCATGAGTTTTATTTATTTATTTATTTATTTATTTATTTTTTTTTTTTATTTTTATTTTTTTAAAACAACTTTATTTATTTTTATTTATGATAGGCACACAGTGAGAGAGAGAGGCAGAGACATAGGCAGAGGGAGAAGCAGGCTCCATGCACCGGGAGCCCGACATGGGATTCGATCCCGGGTCTCCAGGATCGCACCCTGGGCCAAAGGCAGGCGCTAAACCGCTGCACCACCCAGGGATCCCCTATTTTTATTTTTTTAAAGATTTTATTTATTTATTCATGAGAGATACACAGAGAGAGAGAGAGAGAGAGGGGCAGAGACACAGGCAGAGGGAGAAGCAGGCTCCATGGAGGAAGCCCAATGTGGGACCCGATCCCGGGACTCCAGGATCATGCCCTGGGCCGAAGGCAGGCACTAAACTGCCGAGCCATCCCTCATGAGGGATCCCCTCATTTATTTATTTTTATTAAAGACTTTATTTATTTATTTTACAAAGAGAATGAGAGAGAACACAGGCAGGGGGAGCATCAGGCAGAGGGAGAGGGAGAAGTAGACTCCCCTCTGAGCAGGAAGCCCAATTCTGGGGCTCAATCCCAGGACTCTGGGGTCATGACCTGAGCCAAAGGCAGATGCTTCACCAGCTGAGCCACCCAGGTACCCCTCATTTATTTTATTTTATTTTTTAATATTTTATTTATTTATTCATGATAGATACACAGAGAGAGGCAGAGACACAGGCAGAGGGAGAAGCAGGCTCCATGCAGGGAGCCTGACATGGGACTCGATCCCTGGTCTCCAGGATCGCGCCCTGGGCCAAAGGTAGGCGCTAAGCCACTGCACCACCCAGGGATCCCTTATTTTTATTTTAAATTAAATTTAATTTATTTACTTGAGAGAGCAGGAGAGAGAGAGAGAACACAAGCAAAGGAAGGGGCAGAGGAAGAAGCAGACTCCCTGCTAAGCAAGGAGCCAGATGTGGGGCTGATCCCAGGACCCCGGGATCATGACCTGAGCCGAAGATAGAGGCTTCGATGGCTGAGCCACCCACGTGCCCCTCATTTATTTTTTAAAAAGGCTTTATTGCTAAGTAATCTCCACACCCAAGTTAGGGCTTGAATTCACAACCCCGAGATCGAGTCACGTGCTCCATCTCCACCTCCACAAATAGGGCCAGCCAGGTACCCCTCATCACCATGATTATTAGGGGGTTCTCTCCTGAGGGCTGTCCACTGAGACTAGCCCTAGACTCACTTTTCCATTCCTTCTCCTTCTCTCCAAGCTTCTCTAAAAGTTGTCATGGAGACAGAGCTGGACCAGGGCCTGGGGAGTGGGACAGGGCAGGAAACAATGAGATGGAATCAGGGTGAGGGGAAGTTTCAGCCCAAACCTGGAAGTCCTCATCCTTGACAGTGTGGAGGGAGGGATCCCTGACCTTCTCAGACCACAGAGCCTCTTTCTAACCCCTAAAACTCTGCCTAGATCGAGACTCTCTTCTTTCTCCTGCCACCAAAACTGAGCTTTCCAGGAAGTAGCTTCATGGAGAGGGAAGTGGGGCAGAGAGGTCTTTAAGCCTCACAACACACCCCCACCAGGTCCTCATGGCCAGAACTCGGGACCCCACCTTCTGCCTAGCGGTTGAGAGGATCCCTGGTGAAGATGGCTATGTCTGGGCAAAACCTAGAGAAGTAGCACCCCAGAGTGGGTGGGGGGAATCCAGGCTGGAGGGAGCCTCAGAGGGCCAGAGTAGAGTACTGGGCCTCTTGGGAGGCTCCAGCATTCCCCAGCCTTCTGGAATCCTCTGGAGAGGATCTGCTCCACAGGAGAGCCAGCAGACAGGTCTGAGCTGGCCTGCTCCTCTGCAGACAGAATAGGTTGGGGGAGGGGGCCTGAGATCTCAGTGGGGAGTGGTGGCTATAACCCCTATGTCTCCTCCAGGGAGTCAAGGCCAGAGGGGACTACAGCTCAGGTACATGCTACCATAGCTTAGGGTCCAGCCCTTTGCCTCCCTTGGCCGACTGCTGCCAACTGGGGAGCCAAGAGTCTGGGCCCCCAAGTGTGAAGAGAGTGCCTGCCCACTCCTTCCCAAAGAGCCAACATCAGTTCTCTGTACTCCCCTCCCCTGGGCTGGGCAGGTCCAGGCTAATCTGCACAAGAGCTTCATGGAAAACACTGATCTGTAATAAAACCACAATGTGTGTTCAGAAGAAGGGATTCCAGACACAGAGAAATCCAGACAACACATGTACACATGCTCACACATATATACACATATATACACACATAAAATACAGCTGTGGGAGGGCAAACACTAGCAGTCCTGAGGACACACCTAAACACGGACTCACACTGAGTCACACACACACACAAACATTATTAGTTCTACACATTCCCTCCCTGCTTTAAACTTTGTCCTTCAAATCCATGTCTTCTCTGACAGCTCATCTTCCCATAGCTACATACACTATATGTAGCTCCGTAGTAGCATTTGCACTTGGCATTATAATTATTTGTTGGCCGGTTTGTCTTCCTGAGTAAACTGAAGATTCCTTAAGGGAAAGGATCTTGTCTGATGCAAATGCATATCCCTAGCATGTAGCATGCAGCCTGGTGTTGAGTTGGTAGGAGTAGGGAAGTGATTCACAAATAATTGTTGAATTGATGCACAGAGGAGTAAGTGCACTCAGCCAGCAGGGACACCCATGTCTAGAGCCCCTCAGCAGCACACAGGATAACCAGTGCCTCTGGTCCTGCCTGCTGGTCTCCTGGCCTCCTGGCCCCCTGACCCCACTATCTCTCGGCTTCTTCAAAGGGCCTCCTTCTTGGTTTGGTGGAAGACCATGAATCTGAGCTCCACCTGAGGGCTGGCAGGCAAGCTAAGGGTTAATGACACCTCATTAGTATTTAATTGAAGGAAGGAAGCTGCCCTGGCACCAGACAGGTGGGCAGGCCTGCCCCTTGCTGGAAGCAGGCATCCCTAGTTCCAGCATCCTGCCGGGTGGGTGGGTGATTTGGCCCTGGAGACCCTCAACCCAGCCGGGGCACCTCCCCCCACCATTTGCTTTGCCAATGTAGTCTCTAGACAATACAGACCAGCCCTCCCCATCTGTCAACAAACATCCAGAGGGAGAGGCCGACTTCTTTCTGCTTTAGCTAGGCTGTGCCCCCTCTCACTGGAGGAGACACTGGAGGCTAGAAGGGGGGTGGGTAAGGCACAGCAAAAGGAGAGATAAATTATGGAGCTGCTAAGGGATAAAGTCGGGATACAGACAAGCGACAGGACTGGGGATGTGGCGATGTCTGCTCAATTTGACCTTAAATGAAGAGAATGCAAATGAGATGCAGACGATATGCAGAAGGCCAGGAGGATTTCAGAATTAGCATTCCCGGTGGGGACAGCCCGGCTCCCACACCCTGGACCCCAGACCCCAACACTGTTGCCAGCACTCCTCCCCTCCCCTTCACTGGCCATTACAGTGAAAATAGGGATCTCTGAGAATGACAGGAGCTTGGTTGGGCTACGGCTGCAGGACAAGGGAAACTGAGGTCCACCCCAGTCTCCCCACCCCCAACTGCAACAGCCACCCAAGCTGCCACTGGAGCTCAAGCAAAGACCACTCTCAGGGTTACATGGGACGCACCGTCGGTTGCTATGGGGACCCCCTCCTCATGTCCAGGCCTGAACCAATGGGCATCACGGCTGATGACCTCATGCTCAAGGGCCCGGGATTCAATTGGCTTTTTGGAAGCCCAAGTGCCCCTCTCCAAATGCGTCACCGCTGGGAATCCCCCCGACGACCCCAGCTGCTGTCGCCTGCTGAAAGAAGGGCAGCGTGCTGGGAGCTCACAATTTGATGAATGAATGAATAAGCAAAGGAAGGAAGAATTACTGAAAGAGAAGAAAAAAGGGAGGGGTCACAGAAAAAGACCAAAGCTCCAGGGTTTCGCTCTTAGAGAAAGAGGGTGATTTGCCACCCCGCTCTTGGGAGGACGCTCTTGGGAGGACGAGACAGAATGAGGCAGATGACCAGGGTTTTCGCATGTGCTGGGGAGAGACTAGGGCGGGCCCAGCGAACTGAGGGCTCCACCCTGGGTCGTCTAGCGCCTCTGAGTTTAGGGGTTTGATGACGCCCCAAAACTCACAGGCCTGCCCAGCCTCCTGGAACCGCGCCCCGGAACGCGCCTCCAGGCCTTCTCAAGGGTCGGGCCCAGTCACGGAAGGCCGCCCGGGCCCTTCCGCCCGCCTCGGCCCCGTCTGGGGGGCGCACCCCAGGGCTGACCCTGCCGAAGGCACAGGGCCAGCTGTGAGGAAAGGACGGGGGGGGGGGGGGGCTGGAGATTGCGACCGTCGCGCCCCTGCCTGGCCGCTGGGGCGTGGGCTGAGGCACCTGCCTGGAGAGGGCAGCCCGGTAAGGGCGTGCATTCCAGGGCCGAGTGGGAGACAGCTGCCCCGGCCTCCCGCGCCCCCCGCGTCACCGGGAGGGTTGGCGAGGGGGTCTGGGAGGCTGGCCACAGGGTGAGACTCCCACCGTCCCCAGTCGCCCCCGCACGCCCCGCCTACGGCTCCTGGTGTGGGTGGCAGCAGTGCTCTCGGTCTCCACGGCCACTCACGGACACCCCCCTGGATGACAGTAGGGGCGCAGCTCGAACCCGGGGCCAGAGGATGGCGCCGTAGCTCATCCTCCAGCTCAGATGCCACCGCTCGGAGCCCCCTGGCCCCTGCAGTCCGCTAAGGACCCTAGCGGGGCTGCGGACGCGCGAACACGCGGGCAACACGCGGGCACGTGCACCTCCAGACGAGGCGCTTTCCGAAAGGGGCCTCGAATGGGGGAGGGGGCGCCGGCGTCTGGCCCGCCCGCGGTGGTGTCCTCCCCGCTCACCTAGAGCCCGGGAAGCCACAGAGGGAGCGGGGTCCGACGGGGTGTGTCGGGGTGGGGGAGGGGCCTCGATTTGCAGAGCTCCCACGTCTGTCGGCCTCCCGCCCCCCCCCCCCCCCCGCCCCGCTTGTTCACACGCCGCCTCTCGCTGCCGCAGCCCGGCCGAGCTAATCAGCACAACATCCACCTATCGATTGCTGGCTCGGTGCCAGGCGGGCGGGCACGATGCCAGCCGAGGCTGCGGGGCCCTGGGGGCGGTTGGGGCACAGCTGAGAGGGCAGTGGCACCCCTTCCCCGGGCCCCACCCAGGACACCGTTCATAAGGAGAGATGCGGCTGGGCTTGGGGGGACCACAGCCTCGCCTGCCAAAGATGGGAGAGACAGTGTGGGGCTGAGAGCAGAGGGGCCCTCCTCCCTCTTCGGCCCCACCCCCTCCTCCTTATAAAAGCAAAGAACAAAGAAACCGCTGGGGAAGGAGGCTTTGATCTGACCCCACCTTCCCAGTTCTAGGCCAGGCGCCTCCCAGCCCGCTCTTGGGGAGGAGGAAGGATGCCCAGTGCTCAGGGACCCAGGCATTCTGAAACTCAGGTGCTGTCCCTCCAGCAGCGCTGGATTTTGCCCAAGCTCCCTGCTTGAGCTACCAGAGTTTGGCCAGTGCCCCAAGTGGGTGGGCTGTCAGGAGCATCTGCCCCCTCCTTGGCACAGGAAGTCGGCTAGGGAGTGGGGAGAGGGTGCCAAGGTCTACAGCTGCTGCTGGCACCCACCGCATACTGCCCAGAGGGGTACCCACATACTGCCCAGAGGGGTACCCACCGAGGCCTGGAATGGATGGCCTGGGCACAGCTGGCATGGAGGTCAGGCCAAGTGAAGCTGAGAGCAAAGGCCACAGGGAGTCCTGGTGCCAAGGAAGGAGCCAGAGGGTAGTAGATGGGGGACAGCAACAAAAAGTTGGGTGGTTTATTGAGTGTTTGGTCCAGACACTTATAAAAATACAAACTGGCATGATATTCAACCTCATGGCAAGTCCGTCTTCATAGAAGACAAGTGAGTGACCCCTTGGGGAGGGGAAATGCTGCCCACAGGGTACTGGACACAGAGGGCAGGCCTGGGCTGCTTCTTTGCCCTGGTCTGGTGATCCACCTGTGCCCAGGTCTTCCATCTTGGCCCCAACAGACTCAAGGGCTAAATCCCACTAAACCCCAGCGAATCTAGGGGGCAGAATGAGAACATCAAAGCAGCTGACAGAGACCCTATGTTCTGACCCCGGGCTCCAGCATGCCCAGGGCTGTGTGCAGTTGCCCTGCAGCTTCTCTTCAGCCTGTAATAAAGGGCCAGCCCCTGGAAGGCTCACCTCAGACCCTCTGACCTGCCCCCCCCACTCCCCCCCCACTCTTCCATTGTTCTGGCTGGTTGACATACCAGCTCAAGTGGCAGTGGGGAGGGGAGGGCAGCTCCTGCAGGGAGTCTTGGGAGGGCTCTCGCTCCTGGGGGTGGCAGAGGGGTCCACTTGGCTCAGAGAACTCGCAGGAGACGCAGAATTGGGAGCAGCAAGAGCAGCAAGAGACAGAGGGGGCTGAGAGCACCCCCCCCTTGCCACCCTGACCTGCCGCTCTCTCCAGGGCTTCCAACAGGATGGGCTGATTCTGACCCTGTGAGGGAGGGGCAGTGCTGAGGGACCCTCCCCTTCAGGGACCCTCCCCTTCAGCGGCCTCCTTCCTGCCCTGGCCCTGGGCTCTTCACTCCTGTCCCAGGGTCCCAGTTCAGCTGAGGCCTGAAAGCTGTGGCCCTAGAGATAGCATGTCCTTGGCCCCACATGAAACGGTACAGTGGAAGCTCCCACAAAGATAAAGGGGGGGAGAAAAGGCCACAGCAAAAAGCCCCACTTGGACCCCGTAGGGTCTGGTGCTCCCAGATTCTCCCGTGCCTCCTTCCCTCCGAGGGCCCCACCCTCGCCAGAAGGGTTGCTCCCCATACTCCAGCCCACTTACTGCTCTCCTTGCAGCAGACAGACACCTGGAGCCTCAGACACATGCCAGAACTCTCAGGAGGTGGTACCGCTGGATGGTGGGGAATTGGGAGGAAGACATTAGTAAAGGCGAGTCTGCCCCCCTCGAGCTCCTTCAGACCCTTCTGATCTGTATCTTCTCTCGGGCTCCTGGAAAGCCTTCCCTGACTTCTGCTCCACACCCTGATGCCAGGCCCCACCCATTCCCCCCATCGTGTCCCCTTTCCTGGCTCCTCTTGCTTTCTCGTCCTTGCTGTAGACTCCTCCCCCACTGGAAAACCTCCCCCCACTGTAGACTCAGGTCCCCCCACTGTAGACCCCCCACCTGCTGTAGATTCAGGTCCCCCTGCTGTAGACCCCTCCCACTGTAGACTCTCCCCCCATTGTAAAGTCAGGTCCCTCCCACTGTAGACCTCTCCTGCTGTACACTCAGGTCCCCCACTGTAGAATTCCCCCCTCCCTCGTCAACTCAGGTCCCCTGTAGACCCCCCCTGCCCGCTGTTGAGACCCCCCTGCTGTGGACTCAAGTTCCCCCTTCATTCCCAGACCCCTCCTTTCTCCCCAGCTGGGGTTCTCTGCCTTGACCAGGCAGTGGCAGGGTGCCCCATCCCCGGCATTGTGCCCTGGTTACTCACAGATGTAGTAGTAGGTTTCTCCAGGCAAGAACTCAAAGCCAAGGGAGAAGGGTGTGAAGCGTTGAATTTTTTCGGAGAACCGGACAGGTCCAAAGGGAGCAAAGGGGAGGGCACACTCCCAGCGCTTGAAGGCACCTGGGCCCTGGGCCTGGCAGGCCTCATAGCCTGGCCGGTCCACCATATACAAAGCGAACGTCTCGGGGCCGTCAGGGGGCCCTGGGCCCTCGTAGTGTGGACAGAAGATATCTAGGTAATCGTTCAGGTCCAGCTCGACCACGGCGTCTCCTCCCAGTAGCCTGCAGGCATAAGGCAGGTAAAGCAGGTGTGGGCTGAAGGGGCAGGGGCAGCTCGCCTGGGGCACGAGGGTCAGAAAGACCTCCCCGTGATACCTGCCAGCCTCTCCCCCACCCACGAGGGAGGGAGCAGCTCAGGAAGGCCTCAGTTTCCCAGCCTTACAACTCTTAAGACAGAGCCAAGAAATGAGGGAAGTAACCAATTCGCAGGCATTGGGGGGTGTAGGGACTCAGTGCCCAGGACTGTGGGGCTCAAGGGTAACAGGGCCACTCAGCACACCCTACATCTTCAGGTTGGTGCTGCCACCAGCTCTCTGGCTCCAGTGCCCAGCAGAGGGCCTGACATAGCCTTGTGCACTTGCTAGATATTTGGTGGGCAGCTGCTGCAAAGACACTGGGGCATAGGGGCGGTGGTGTGATCTGGGACTGCAGTGCAGTCACCGGCTGCAGGGACTGAGGCCTCTTCGACAGAAGCAGAGGGAGGAAGCCTACTTGATAGCTCTCAATCCAATACTGACAAGAAGGCTGCCATCAAAAAAAAAAAAAAGAGAGAGAGAGAGAGAGAGAGTGGATGGGGGGGGGCTTGTTTTTTCTTTTTCCTTTTCAGGACAAGGAAATGTCAAACATGGAAGGGAGGCACCTCCAGATATCCACTCATCTTTGGCCTGCTCAGGACTCCGTTCCCAACCTCTTGGGAATGGCCTGTGGGAGCCAGGATGGAAGAGCTGGGATAGGTTGCCCCCCACAGCATTACACATTATGAGCCTCCTTCCGCCTTCACTACCACACACAGTCCAGCCTGACTTATGAGCGCCCCCTCTAGCCATGCCACAATGGGTGGTCTAAGGACCACCTGTATCTGAAGTTCTGATCAGAAATGCAGATTCCTGGGTTCAGCTCAGTGGGATAGGACCAAAGCTGGGCCTTGGTCTGATGGTTCCATAGCATCCCAAGCACCTGGAAATGGGTCCTGCCCCAACGCTCAATAAATATTTGCAGATTGAATGAATTAGCCAGAAACCTCAGGGTTGGGGGCTAGGAACCTGAATTTCTAACAAGTTTTCCAAGGGATTCGGAGGCACTGGTCTGGAACCGAGGGGGATGTGGCCCTGGGAGCACAATGGCTGTGATCACGTGCTGTGGGTATTGTAATGACCCTCTTCATGCCTGCCCGCCCTGGGGGTCTCTTGGGCTCCCAGAGGCTAGAGCTGGGGTCCCATCTGCTATAGCTAGCATCCTAGCACATGTCCTGGCACACGGTACACTGCGTCCAAACGCTGGTGAGTGAACAAATGAACAGAGTCACAGATTGGCTTCGAGGAGAAAATCAGAAAGGCAAGCAGATGGAGAAAGCAAAGAGAGACAGGGAGAACTGCGCAAAGAAATGAAAACAGTCCAAAATACCGAGGTTCAAAGGCTCGGGAGAAAGAAATAATAGTTTGTATCTGAACAGCCGACACCTCTCTCCCACACGCCTGATTTCCCAGAATACCAGGTGTTATTAGCCCATTTTACAGATGAGGTAAGAAAGGTTTGCCCGAAGGTGATTCAGCTGGAGGAGCAGGGCCGAGACAGGACAGAAATAGAAGGACGGAGGATGATGGAGATGAACGCAGAAGCGAATGGGATCAGGAGGCCGAGCGAGCAGGAGGGTACAGCACGTTCTTTCCCGAGAGTGAAGCCCCCTCCCTTCCTCTCCAGACCGCCCGCCCCAGCTTCGGCCGGAGGCCGGTGGAACAGCGGGAGAGCAGGGAGAAGCGAGGGGGCGGGGCCCGGAGCGCAGGCCAGGGGCCCCCCAGCTCCCAGCTCCCAGCTCCCACTTTCCGCTTTCGGAGCTGGGGTCCTCCGCCCGCCCCCCAACACGTGCGGGCGGGGGGAGCCTCGGGCGCGCCTCGCCCCTCCCTCCCCCTCCCCCCGCCGGCTCAAACAAAGGAGCCCCGGCGCGCGGCCGGGCCCAGGCGGCGCCGCGCACAGAACCAGAGTGGGGCGCGCGCCGGGGCCGGGAGCGCGCAGGCCCTGGCCGCGGTCGGCCGGGTTCGGCCCGGCTACCTGGGGTTACTGGAGTTCCAGTAGACAGCGTGGCGGAGGCCGGAGCCCCCACGCAGCGGGGAGCTGAGGAGCGCGGCCCAGAGGACAGTCCGCAGCAGGGGCAGCAGCCGCATCGCCCCTGGGGTCCGCTCTGGTCTGGTCCGGCCGGTACCGGCCCGCTCCGCCGCCGCGGCGAGAAAGGTACAAAGTGGAGGTGGGGGGGGTGCGGAACGGGGGGTGGGGTGCGGAGACTCGCGGGCCACGCCTCCGGGTAACTTTCCACCAATGGGGGCGCGCCCCCGCCTCCTTACTCCGAGCCAACTCCTGTTAACCCTCCGTGCGCCGAGGCGCACGCCAGGCTCTCCACGCTCCCACCCCGGCTGCCCCGCGTCGCGAGGGGGCGGGCAGGGCCACGCGTGCACCGTCGGCGAGTTCGTTTTAGGGAGGTCGCGTCTTTCGTGTCTGCGTTCGTACCGGGTAGGGAGCCTCATCACACATTTGGAAGATTTAATAGGGGCACGCCGCCTTTGGCCAGAAAGAGGAAAAGTGGGGCACGCGCGAGGATCCACGAAGCCCGTCCGGGGCCACCTTAGGGGGTACTGCCCATCTTTCCTTGACCGTCCAGGGGTAGCGCGAGGGGAAGGGACACATCGCCTCCTGGGACTCCCCCACCCGCCCCCCTTCCAGAGCCTTCGCGGGGAGCTCGTGCCCACCTGAGGGTTGGCGCCTATCTCTTCCCGCCCCACACCTTCGTTCTGGGCTGGGGGCTCGCGCGGCCCCATTCCCGAAGCTGAAATAATGAGGCGGTGCGGTGGCGGCCTATACAAAGCACCTTTGTTCCCAAGCCCTCAGGTGGGGCAGGCGAGGGGGAGGCGGCAGGTGCACGGCCTTGGGATCGTGGGAGCCGCCGCCCCGCTCCGCCCCGGCTCCGGGGCGCTGAGAACACCAGCCAGATCCACTTTTCCCAGCCACTGGTCAGAGGGTGGGGACGGCGGGTCCAACAGCTGGGCCGCTTCGTGGACAGCCGTCCGTGGGGTCGTGCAGCCTTGAGGGCGAGGACTCGGCGGCGGGGAGCGGCACGGGTCTTACCAGCTCTCTGCGGTCCTGGCTGCGCAGAGTCGTCGCAGACCAGGCAGAAAGCTACCGCGAGCGTCCCGGGGATACACGCGGACCCAGCCCCGGACGCTCGCCCTCGTTCGAGGCGGCAGCGCCTCCTGGCGGCCAGCCCTGGAACCGCAGCAGGGCGCGCGGCCTTCCCGGAGCGGAGAAAAGTCCCAGGCACGCTCCCCGGACCTCACGTTTATTGCACCAGAGCAGGGACCGGCTGTGGGCACCCTCTCGGCCCAGTCTGGCACCCAGCCCCTCCCCACCTCCCGCCACAGGCTTCGTGGGCGGGTCGGCGCGCAGGAGTGCTGGGGGTCTGAAGGTGCCTGCTCCGCCGCGACCAGGCTCCGGCTCCTTCGGTCATCGCAGGGCACGCCCAGGGCCGGTCCGCCCCTGGAAGTCCTACGTCGGGGCTGAAGGCAGCGGAACCTCAGCAGAGGTCAGAGGTAGAGCGAGGAGGACGCTGCTGGGGGCGGCGGCGCAGGCCTGGGGTGCGGGAAGCCCAGAAAAAAAGGTCAGAAGTCCCCCTTTCTGCAGACCATTCGCGCCCCACCGCGCCCCTCCGCGCCCCTCCGCGCCCCTCGGAGCCTACCTGGATGGTACCACTAGAGGCGGGATTCCAGCTCCTGGGCCAGGCAGGTCACCCGAAGGGCCCCGGCCCTGGGGGTTGGCAGGCAGTGGCTTCCTCGGGGGAGGGGGCTTGGCAGGCCCCTGAGGGTGAGAGAGAAAGCAGGAGGCTGGCTTGGGAGGAGATGTCATATTGCCCACTCTTGTTGCTGGGGGACCCCAGCTTGTGGGGCCGGCTCCAGAGATCACCTTTGTTTCCACACAAACCTGTCACCGTTAAAGGACACGGGGGGGGGGGTGTCCTCACACACAGAGGGGGCACCTCGCCATGGCCACCACTGCCAGGACAATAAGCACCACAGCCCTGGGTGGGGGAGAGGCTGCACCCTTCTCTCCCCACACTGTTACCTTCGGGTGCCTCACCACCGGGTCAGCGGGCAGAGGGCGGGTGGGGGGATTGGGCCGGTCAGCCAGCTCAGCCTGGACAGAGAGATGGGCAGTGCTGTGAGAGCATGGCCAGGGGCAAGTGAGCATGCAGTGGTTTTCTTGAGGGGTTCAGTTCAACATGCAAAGTCAGCCAGGGGGCAGGAGAGAATGGGGACATGAGCACAGGGCTTGGGGTTCTGCCAGCAGAAGCCTCAGGGGAGGAAGGGATGGGTCACAGCGGTGTCCTGGGCCGGCTGCAGTCCTGCCACTGACCACCAGGTGGTGGTAGAAAACAAGGGGCTCACCCTTTGCTGCTGCTGGGGCTCAGAGTGTCTGCAGGCCAAGGGGCACCCTGGTCCCCTCACAGAGAGCGCTACTGGCAGGGAACAGGGGTGGGAACTGCAGCTGGGCACCAAGCCTCCCACCTGCCCTGGGTCAGGGCGGGGCCTGGCCTGGATTTACCTGGAGTCTCTTGGGCAGAGGGTCAGGAGGCAGCGGTCTGGAGGGGGGTGCTGGGAAGCCAAGAATACCAGCCTGCTGAGAGAGCAGGAGGAGCAGGCAGGCAGGGTGGGGTGGGGGAGGGGAAAGGGAGCAGAGAGATGTGAGCAGAGAGGGGTTAGTGCCTGGGGAGGGGCAGCCAGGGCCCCAGGGGAGGTGGAGACTGTGCATGCGGTTATTCAGTTGCATGCAGAGGGGGTGACCAGTGGTGGGGTGAGCATGCAGACCACCTCCACACACATACCCCGTCATTAGCTCCAGAGGGCTTGCGGGGCGTGCAGCAGCCCTTCTACACAGGGTGACCTGGGCCTCAGCAGGTAGTGGCACACTGAAGGCCATTTCTGAGCCCTGCATCCTCCAGGGGCCCCTGCTGGGAGCACCCACAGACCCACCTCTCAAAGCCACCAGCTTGGCCAGCTCAAAGGACTCAGCAGACCCTCCTAGGTGACTGCCCCTCCCCACTCCAGGCTGGATTCTGCTTCTGGGCCTGCAGCTGGGGCAGGGGAGGGTGAACGTAGGGGGTGTAGGAAGGGCTGGCCCTGGCTCCTCCGGCTGACTCCTGGGCCCTGGGGGTCTTTCTCTGCATCTAGGGCCTTTAGTACCCCCACCCCAGGGCCCACGTTAGATGCCTGGACAAGGGGGGCGTCTCTTCTCTGCTATCCATTACTTACCTTGGCCCCTGGCATCAGCAGGACCCTCTGTGGGGGTCCTGGGCATTCTGAGGGACCGGACTGGGCCGCTCTGACCATGGAGAAAAGCAAGGAGGAAGAGGATCCAGGCTCAGACTGTGCTCTCCACCCACATGCGACCCTTGGGTGGGGTGGTCCCTTTGCAGCTCCTGGGAGAGCAGCTCATGTGCAGTTTAGGGCCGATCAGATGTGGGGAGGACTCCACCTACTTAGCCCAGGGGCTCAGGGGCATAAGTGGCCCTGGCTTCCAGCTACCCTCCATGGGTCTGTGCGTGAGTAAGGAGTTATGCGGCACACGGAGGGGACGGAGGGTGCATGGGGTGGTCTGAGGGGCTCTGGCGGGGGTGGGGCCAGGACCCCAGAGCTGTTGAGGGAGCAGGTACCTGTACTGGCAGCTGGGCCCTTTGAGCTGACAGAGTCGTTGACGCAGGCGAGCACGGTGCCAGTAGCTGGCACCAAGCAGCACCAAGACTACCACCAACAGGAGGCTGAGGGGCAGCCCTGTGGTCAGGGAGCTGGTTGCTGTGGGGTGAGGGCAGGTTTGAAGGTGGGCAGGGCTAGGAATCCTACACCGGGGAAGGGGGAGAGGGTGGGCATGGAGGTGAAGTGGTCAGAGGATGGGTGGGGGGTAAGGAAGAGGTCAGGAAGGGGGGATGGTAAAGGCTAAGCCGTGTTGCCCTCCCGGCTGCCCCTGTCCCCCAGCTACCTCTGACATGGCTGGTGCAGTCAGGGGGGGCCCAGCCCTCCTCACAGTGGCAATGTCCTTTGCTGTCACAGACCTAGGGGGGTGACAGGTTGAGCGATGAGGGGCTCTGCACTCTGGGGTCACGTTTCCCTGTCCCCAGCTTTTCAGGATCTCCTATGTCTACAATTGGAAGGTGTGCTGGGGATGATGGGGTGGGCAGAGGGAGCCTGTGTCCATGCCAGAGGAAATAAAATCCACCTAACTGGGTTAGCGCCTTCTCCAAGCCAGGTCTTATGCCAGGCACTCTCATGCTCATCTCAGGGATCCTGGGAAGTGGGTACTGTTATCTGCCCATTGGATGGCTAAGAAAAGCTCAGAGGGGACCGGAGGTTAATTATCTGGCCCAGGTTACACAGCCAGGAAGGAGTAGAACGAGGATTGGAACATAGGTATGTGTGTGTCCAAAGCCCACCATCACTGGCCTCGTTGGGGGCTCCCTGCTCCCCTCCTGTCTCCCCCATGCCAGCTCACCCCGTGCCCGTGACATTTGCTTCGACATTCCTGGGCACGCAGGACGTCCACGGGCTGGCACTGATGGTCAATGCATATCTGCCCCAGGGAGAAGAAAGATCACATTTTCACAAAGCTTTCCTAGCACCAGGAGGCCAGGATGGCTGAAGCCACAAGCTGGAGAAGCCGAGGCTCACAGGATGACAGAACTTGCTGTCTGAAGTATGAGTCTGAACCCACCCCCCCCTCACTCCCCAGAGTCTGAGTCTTTTACACTGGTGGCCAGTGAGGCCATGGCACTGCTTTCTGTGCCCCAGAGGGCCCTCCCCTCTTGGCTCTGCCCACTCAGATTGCTTACCAGGTCAGGACCACAGGCTGTGCCGGGCAGCGCTAGGAGGGGCTGGGCCACATCGTCACCCAGGTCCAGGTGGACCCAGCTGCAGTTCAGCCTTGGCTGGGTCCCGTTGGCTTCTAGCACCTCCCAGTGCAGATCCCGGGCTGAGCCCAGCAGAGGCTGGGCCTGACCCCCCTGGCACTGGAGCTGTCCACACATGGCATCTCTGAAGGAAGGGATGAGGGGCAGGGTCAGGTCAAGGCTCCCACACACCCAGAGGGGAACCCAAGCTCCACACTTACTTAGGGGCACAGGACATGTAGCTGCCGTTAGGGCTGCGCCCACAGCTCCCAAATGCATCCCCTCGAGTATTGGCAGCAATGAGGCAAAGTGGTGCAGTGGGCTGGGCCCCTGGTCCCCAGAGAGCCTGGCACTGCTGGGCGTAGGAAGCACAGCGCCCTTGTACACACACA
Organism: Vulpes lagopus; assembly: GCF_018345385.1. Taxonomy (NCBI): domain Eukaryota; kingdom Metazoa; phylum Chordata; class Mammalia; order Carnivora; family Canidae; genus Vulpes; species Vulpes lagopus. Next base: position 143,891,652 of record NC_054824.1, on the reverse strand, counting down.
GCCTGTCCCCCTGCACATGGCTCGCCGTCACCCAGGCTGACATCAGGAGGGCAATGGGAGCTGTCTCCTGGACAGAACTCGGGTAAGTCGCAGTCCCCTCGGGCAGGACGGCACTGCCAGCCAGCCGGGCGCAGCTGTGGGGTGAGGGTGTAGCAGTGTGTGAGTGCTGGGCGGGTCCAACCAGGGCCCTGAGGGTCACCCTTTCCATCCTGACGCTCAGCAGATGAGCTTCGGGTGGCCGGCCAGTCCGGTCTGTGCCCACCTGGCAGTTTTGACAGCAGAGCCCATTAGATGCACACTGTGCCCCTGGCCTCAGCTGGCAGGTGAAGTAGTCACAGCAGGGGTCAGTGCAGTCCTGAGGGCAGAGTGATCTCGTATCAGAGCAGGCTTGGGAGCCATCCCTGCCCGTCCTCTGGGAGCCCGACCCCGAAGGGTACACATGGCAAGGGAAAGCCAGAGCCCCACACTCCATGTGCCGTCCCCACAGACAGGGAGGTGTGCAGAGGGGTGACTGGTCCCTTTAGAGCCACGGGGGGCTCTGGCTTTCCAGAGGGGTAGGAGGGGTAATGAGCCCAGGGAGGGGGTCATAGAAGCCAGTGGGGTGAGGTTCTGGGGGAGGGGCTCACGTCCGGGAAGCCACAATCACACTGTTCTCCAGGCTCCACAAACATATTTCCACACACAGTGGCCATAGAGGGCAGGCTGGGAAGCCGTTCAAAGAGGCAGCTGCCCATCCCATCCAGGAGGGCTTTCTCCAGGGCCTGCCGGCTGCAGTTGCTGAAGTTCAGGCCCGGCAGGAAGCTGGGGATGGTGGCAAGAAAGATTGGGGCTGTGGTGGCCTCCTGCCCCTGCCCCACACCCCTCTTCCTCCAACTGCTACTCACTCTGTGGAAGCTTCCATGATGCAGCTCTTGGCAGGGGCCGGCCCGGGGCAAGGGCAGCTGTTCCCGGGCAAGTCGTGGTCCAGGCCCAGGCTGTGGCCCAACTCGTGAGCTATTGAGGATGCAACTCCCAGGACACTGGTGGAGTGGTCCTGGCATTGGGGAGGGGACACCCCAGGTCCAGCATCAGCCTAACTGCTCCTGTTCTCCCCATCTCACCTCATGGGCACTCAGCACTGCCTCTCTCCTTAATTGCTTCTAAATAAGAGGAGAGCCCAGGCCTGGGTGGCAAGAGCCTGGGGATCTGGCTCAGCTCTGTTCCCTTCCCTTGCTCTGTGACCCTGGGCCCCCACTACCCTCCCCCACCAGGGAATGGGAAGCCCTCCCAGGTAAAGACTGGTGAGCTAACAGCAGGGGCCACATCCCACAGCCCTGCCCCTAGGCCCAGAGCTTGGGGGTTGGTAGTTGGTAGGGGTTTTGGGGAATAAGTGGACTCCCAGTGAGGAGTCCACGAAGGGGAACAGAGAGGAGACCTGAACTGGCTCACCATATTCACCCCTCCTGAGAAGTCAGGAGAACAGATGGAGTTCTGAACGGCCATGCCCACTGTGGGCCCAGAGAATGAAGTAGCACTGTGGGATTGTGAGGTCGAAGGTCAGGCCCAAAGCCATGGCAGCCAGAGCCTCAAGGCCTCAGACAGGGGCAGAGCTTGGGGATCTTACGTCACCAGCTGGGCACTGTCATGGGGCAGTCGAGGCAGCAAGTCCACCCGGCGCCAGCGGAGGAAATTGTCCAGTGTGAGGCCTGGGTCCTGGCTTATCTCCACCAGGTCGCGCTGGGTCCAGGCCTCCAGGCCCACTAACACCACCCGGACATTCAGGGGCCGGAAGAACTGAAAGAACTGGGTTCAGGAGAGAGGCCCCCACAGCCAGAGGGGAGGGCTAATGGGGTGCTGCCCAGCCCGGAACTCACTGTGTCCAAGAGGAAGGTCACTTTCAGCATGCGGTTCAGCAGCTGCTGGGAGTCCGGGTACCTCTGCGTCTGTGGGTCAAGAGAAATGGGCATGTGAAACGGCGGGGTGGGCAGGGGTCAGGGGAGGACATACAGGGGTCAGCAAGCTTACCTCAGAGTGATCGGCCACTATCACCAGCTCAATAATCTTGGTCTCTGCCACCACGTCCCGCCGCCGCTGTGGGCAAGAAGGAGCATCAGGTGCACCACGGGGCTGCCTGAGCCGTGTCCACTCCCACCCTATGTGGCTCATTTTACAGATGAACCACTGAGATTCGAGAGGCCAGGGACTTGCCCAAGGTGGACCCAGATGTAGGCCATGCAGCTGGGAGTAGAGCCCTGCTTTTTCGACTCCAAATTCAGTGCTTTTTCCAAATTAAAATAATAATAGGGGTGTTTGGCTCAGTTGATAGAATGCATGACTCTTGGTCTTGGGGTTGTGAGTTCAAGCCCCATGATGGGTGTAGAGATTACTAAAAAATAAACTTTGGGATGCCTAGGTGGCTGAGTGGTTGAGCATCTGACTTTGGCTCAGGGTGTGATCCCGTGGTCCTGGGATTGAGTCCCGTATCGGGCTCCCCACGAGGAGTTGGTTTCTCTCTCTGCCTTTCTCTCTGTGCCTCTCGTGAACAAATAAAATCTTTCAAAATGATAAATAAAAAATAAACTTAAAAAAATAAATAGCTAACACCATAATATATTCATACCTCAGGCATAGTTCTAAGCACTGTGCATATAGATTCAATTAATCTTCACAATAACCCTGAAAGGTAGGTTTTAATTAATTAATTAAAATATTTAAATTTATTTGAGAGAGAGAAAGTGAGAGAGAGAGCGTGCGCTGTGCGCTCACAAGCAGGGGGGAGGGGCAGAGGGAGAAGCAGACTCCTCACTGAGCAGGGAGCCCCACGTGGCTGGATCTCAGGACTCTGAGATCAGGACCTGAGCCGAAGGCAGACACCCAACAGACCGAACCACCCAGGAGACCCTATGTTCCCCGTTTTATAAACTAGGAGATTGGATTCATAGTGTTTTATGACTGGTAATTCTGTATCATCCATGGCCAAGGGAGGCCTCTCTGCATTCAGGATCATATGATGTGGATTTTAGGCCAAGTACCTGCATGTATATCCTGGATATATCATTTATTAGTTGAATGATTTTGGGCAAGTCACTAACCTCCCTGAGCTGGTTTTCTCACCCAAATGAGCTACTGATGGCACATCCCTCCCAGGGTTGCTGGGAAGAGGAAAGGAGATGGTGTTCACACAGTGGTGTGGATAATTGCTCCTTAGAAGGTTCTGGGGATAAAGGGCTCTGAGGGTCTGGGGCCTGGCCCTCAGGGACAACAGAAGCCCAGCCTCTTGCTGTTTGTCCTCACCCGAGTGCAGCTGTGGCGTTGTCCCGGGGGCTGCTCCAGGGGAGCCTGAGTGGGCCCAGATGCATGCTGTCTCAGGGCACAGGTGTGGCCTGGCAGGAAGAGGTCCTGGATCCGGGAGATGTTTGGGGGGGCCTGCAGGTCCCCAGGCCCAAGGTCTAACATATAACTTCTCTCTGGGGACAGGATCACCAAACCCCTGGGAAGACCCAGGAAGTCAGAGAGCCTCTCAGCTCTGTGCCTCATGCCCCTCACTGCCCCCCGCCCCTCCGCAGGGGAGGTGGCCTTGGTACCTGAGCCCCGAGCAAATGCAGACAGAGACCCAGGAGCTCGCGTGGCCCTGCACCCTTCCCTGGTAGCAGCAGTTCTCCTACAGCAGAGAAATAGCAGTGCAACCTTGAAGGCCAGGCCAGGCTGGAGACCAGGAGGCTAGCCTGTTGGTGAAGATATGCTGTGTCCTCCTGAGTCCTATAGGGAGGGCGCCCTTGAGGGGCACACCCTCTTCTTCCCCTCAGGCCAGAAACAGGGCACAAGACTCACCAGAGTGTGTCCCTCACTGACCACACGGATGCCATCAGGCTGGTACCGCATCAGCCACGGGCGGCCTGGGACTAGGTCCCTGTGACAAAAAAGGCAGGCAGCAACAGTTGCCTTCCTGGGGATGGGGTGGGGGTGGGGGTTGGTGGGGTGATAGACTGAGGCCTGGCAGGGGTAGAGGGGTGGCTGGGGGCCAGCCTTCCCCCAAAGGCAGCAGAGTATAGTGGTTTGGTCACAAACTCTGTCAGGCTACCTGGGTTCTAATCTGGTTTTTACCACATACTAGCTGTGTGACCTTGGGCAAGTTATTTAGCCTCTTTGTGCCTTGGCTGCTTCATATAGAAAATGAGGACAGTAAGACACAACAGCATCTACCTTACCGGTGGTTATAAGGATTGAATAAGTTCAGGTGCTAGTACCCAGCATGTAGTAAATGCTGAATGGGGGTGAGCCATGTTATCAATATTATTAACGTCATCACTAGCATTGTTACCTGTTCTGTAGCAGCTCCAGAATATGACTGTCACCATCCAATTCTAATTTGATGCGAAAGGCCTCAGGAAGATTGGTCTGTGGCAGCAGAGGGCATGTCACCTCCCTGGCCCTGACCAAAATTCCTATCTTCTCTAACCAGAAAACCCCAGGCCCTTAGGAGAGCACCAACGATTAGATCACTGGGGGGAGGGGGGGTCCCAAGGGAGGGGCCAGGAAGCCCTGCCCGGCCTGGGGCATTGTTCTGGGGGGTTGTGTGGGGAGGTCAAGGAAGGTATCTGAGCCGCCCCTTCTCGGCTTCCTGCCCAGAGAGGAAGCATCATGGAAGACCCAGTGCAGGCCCCAGCCCTTCCTCTGACTCAGCTTTAGAATTGGGGAGGGGGGGTGTTTGCTGTGGCCCTGACCTTCTCCAAGCCCCCCACCCCCAAACCCTGAGAAAATGGACAGAAGGAGACCAGGCAGCAGGTCTGGCCTCGGGAGTTCCCCGGTGGAGATGGACGGCTGGGGCGGTGGCAGATGTGGGAGCAGATGTGGAGAGAGAGGGAAGGCATAGGGAAGCCAGGTGCTGGCCTGTAGCAGGAGGGGCAGCCAGACCAGGGTTGGCCATGCTACCCTGAGATCCCCCACCTGCTCCTCAGCCACACTTTGCCTGAAAACCAGGCTCTGTGGGGTGGCAGGGCTGTATTTCTTCCCTTGAGGGGAGGGAGAGGCTCACCTGAAGCATCTCTGCTAGGCTGAGCATGGGGTGGTCCCGAATGATCTGGGGCTCCGAGGGTCCGCCCAGGGCCCTCTCTGGCCTTGCATGCTCGTCCTCAGTGCCACCTGCAGGGCCCCCAGGACCCCCGAGAGGGTGCTGAGAGAGGTGGCAGCCAAAGCAGCATTGGGCACAGCTGGTGGCCACAGGCCCCCCCCTTCTCTGCTTGAAGGACTCCTGCATTGCATGCTGGGACTTAGAGGAGAATCCCGAAGAGAAGGGGCTTCTGTGGGGCTTCCAACTTTCACCCCAGTGCCCCACCTGCACCTCCCCACCCGGGGTGCCCATCCCAGGTCCTCGGGGAGAACCCCCTTCCTTCTCCCCCGCGGTCACCCCCTAGGAACGCTGCCTCTCAAGCCTGGGCGAAGCCTGGTGGCCCGGTGCCCACTCACAGCGGAGCTGCCGGGAACGCCCATTTCTGGGTGTGCAGTGCAAACACCCCTCCCTAAACAACCCCCTACCCTGTCGGCCTTACCCTGTCGGGCACACCCGCTCGCCGCAGCCCAGCTTCCTCCCTGGGCACCCCGGTCCCACAATGGCCCTCTCTCCTCTGCCCAGCCCACCCCGCCTGCCCGCCCTCCAGCCCCCAGGCCGAGACAGCAGCTGGAAGTGAAACTTCCAAGGAGGAGGTGGTGTCAGCCTCTTTCCTGGCTAATTCTCCCTCCCCCAGCTCCTCCCGCACTCCCTCCCGCTCGCTGCGCCTGGTTCCTGGTGGCATCAGCACCAGGGTGCGTGTGCCTTGGCCGTTCAGGCCCGGGATGGGAGCCCGGGAAGCCTCTCCGCCAAACCCTACGGGCCGTCCCCCCTCAGCGCCCTGGCACTGGGTGGAATGGTCAGCTAGGCCCCGGAGGGGCGAAGACGTCCGTCCCGGGGCGCAGCGACCCTGTCCCACCATCCCGAGGGGCTGCTGGGCCAGGCCCTTCGGTGCCCAGCACCGGAGCCTGGAAATGCACGGGGGGACCGAGCAGAGGATGACCGCGGTGGAGGGGGGAGCGGCATCCCCCTCCTTCAGCCACTCCATCGCCGGGCCCTCAGGCCAGGACAGCGAGCCGGGGCGGGCCGCGCTCTGGTAGGGGGTCTCCGCGGGTCTCCAGCCCGCGCCTCCTCCCGGTGCGTCCTCCCCGCTCCGCCGCCCACTGCGGGCCGGGTACTCACCGATATCTGCGAGGGGCCGTGAGGTCAGAGGGCTGCCCGCGCCCAGGAGCCCCAGGGCCCAGAGCAGCGCCAGCCGCATGGCCGCGGCGCCCCGGGCGGGGCGAGGGCAGCAGGTGCTGGGCCGCGCGCCGAGGAGCGGCGGCCGCGGGGTCTGCCAGGCTCACCCGGTGGTGCGGAGACGCCACCAGGCCCCGCCCCGTCCCGCCCCCGCCTCGGGGGCTCCGGACCAGCCCCGCCCCCGGAGGGGCCAGGCCCCGCCCCCGCCCCCGCCCCCGCCCCCGCCCCCGCGGCGTTCCGGCTGCTGCGCGCTGTGGGAGCCGAGGCCCGGTCCTACCCTCTTGGGCGGCGCGCCTCCCCCCGGCCGGGCCGGACCCCATCCCCGCGGCGTGGCTGCCCTCCCGCGTCACGTCGGCGACCCGGGGCTGCGGACTGCGGGTCAGACCCTTGGGACGCGCGGGCGTCTGGAGCAGACGGGCCTTTATTCAGCGCGGGGAGCGGGTGGACAGGACGCCCCTTCACTCCGCGTAGGTGGCGTCGTCGTTGCTGTCGCTGTAGGCGGAGGACGAGAGCTCCTCGCGCGGGGTGCAGGCCGGGCACCGCCGACGCATGTCGTCCCAGCACGACTGGCAGTACACGGCCCCGCAGTCCGGCGTCGGGCACAGGTAGGCCTCAGGCGTCTGCGGCGCCTGGCACACCACGCAGCGCCGGCGCAGCCAGCGGCGCAGGAGCGGGCAGCGGCGGTCCAGGACGGCCGCCAGGCCGCGGTGCTGCGGGGCGAGGGCGAAAGAAGGGGTGCGAGGGGCGCTGGAGCGCGCTGCGCCTGCCAGGGCCCACGTGCTGAGCGCCCTGGACTGCAGGGGTGCTGGGGAAGTGGGTCTAGAGAGCCTCCCTCCCTCCCCCGGCTCGGCCATGGAGAGGGAGGGAATGCAGCTCCCACTACCCCCCAGCCCGGAGCAGCAACTACCACCACCTGGACTTTCCCATAGTCCACCTTATCTGGTTCTCATGGTGGGCTCCAATTATCGATTATCGCTGCTAGGTTCATTTGACAGGTGAGAAGCAGAATCTCACAAGGGTTATGTGAGTTCCCAAAGTGCACAGACAGTAAGCAAGCAAACCCGACTGGCCCCAGGTCCCCTGATTGCAGATCCCAGGTCTGATTCAGAATGCTTCCACCCTCTTGCCAGACAATTGCCAGGAATTCTCTGCAGGCCACTTTATCAGGGCAGTTTTTGCTCAAGAAGCCGGAGGCCCCACTGCATGTCAAAGGCAGAATCCCTGGCCTTGGCTTTGAGTCTTCCACACTCTGGTCCCTCTCCAGCTTCTGCTCTAACTCAGCCCACCTTGAACTTTGTATCTCCTGTACCAGCCTCTCAGACTCACCCTGGCCCTTGAGAGTCCCTTTGGGCTCTGAGTCTTTGCACATTCTGTTCCATTAGCTCCAGAGGAATGCCCTTCACATTTCTACCTTCCCACCAAAATCCAGTTTACTTCGTGACTAGGTCATGGAATCACAGTACGCTCACTTTTTCATCGGATATTCATTTAGCTTCTGTGTGTCATGGGAGATCTAGGCTCCGGGTGGGGTGGGGTGGGGTGGGGTGGGGAGGGAGTCAAGCAAAGATGGTCTCTCACTTTTGCAGCTCTGTTGGGGCTGATTAAGAATGGCTGCCATGAGCAGCCCGGGTGGCTCAGCAGTTTAGCGCTGCCTTTAGCCCAAGGCCTGTTCCTAGAGACCCGGGATCCACTCCCATGTCAGGTTCCCTGCATGGAGCCTGCTTCTCCCTCTGCCTGTGTCTCTGCCTCTCTCTCTCTCTCTCTCTCTCTCTGTGTGTGTGTTTCTCTTGAATAAATAAATAAAATCTTTAAATACATGGAGCCCATTTAAAAAAAAATAGCCCTGAGAAACAAACAAAGGGTTGCAGAAAGGGAGGAGGGTGAGGGGTTGGGGTAACTGGGTGACAGGCAAAAGGACACTTGATGGGATGAGCACTGGGTGTAATACTATATATTGGCAAATTGAATTTAAGTAAAAAATATATTTTTTAAAAAGCCCAATAGCCCTGTAAAACAGGCTCCTTATCATTTCTTTTTCAGATGAGAAAACATGTGTGGAAAGGCAGTCACTTGCCCTGAGTTACATGGTGACAGCTAGTGTGTGCATGGAGCTTGCTAGGTGCCTGCTCCATGAGAGTGAGACTCCCTTCGTTTTTCCAACAACCAGATGGAACAGTAGTTCACTCTGTGTTCCAGAAGGGAAAAACTGACGGCCAGCATTTAAGTAAGTACTCCAGATCACAGTTGTCATGGCAATAAAGAAAGGAGCCAGGATTCAAACCCAGGCCCTCTGGCACTGGCACCTCACTGGCACCCCACTGCCATGCTATTACTCATCTCTGCACAGGCCTTACACATCAGTGTTTCAGAGGGAAAAACTGAGGTCGGGGGAGGACCACCAAGGTCATGCAGCTTAATGAGGAAGTGTGGACTGGGAGCTGGTTCTTCTGCTCTGTGCTTGTTCCTTACTCCACTTGGCCCTTCCCGATGCCTCCCTGCCTCCTCCAAAGACACTGAGCCTCTCAGTAGAACCTGTGGCTTGTGTTGGGTCACTTGTTTCTGGGGGAGTCCCTTGCTTACTTTTAGCCAGACTGTACCAAATCTGATTCCCCCTTCCTGACTGCCTCCTGAGGGCCCACTGAGCGTCTCAGGCTGGGCTGAACCCTGGGGGACCGGAGGTGGATGCAGCCCTGACCCCAGAAGCTGGATGACCAGGGCCCTTGGCATGCATCACTTCGGAACTCGCTGAGCTCTGTGGGCTGGGCCCCTGGGGTTGGCCAGCCTGCTGGGAGGCTCCTCTTCCACGGTCCTCACAACCACAGGAGCCACGGGAGGAAGGCCTGGACTTACTGGAGGCTTCTGCTGTTGTGCCCGCCTCACGATGGCAGCCCTCCTTAACTTCGTAAAGGCCGCCCTTTTCCTCAGCAGGTCATTGTAGAGGAACAGGATCCTCTTCTTCTCTCGCTGGGGCCGGGGACAAGGGGTCAGTGACAGTGCTGCCCCTCAGGGTGGGGTTGCTGGGGAGTTTGTGGGAGGGTGTACCTTGGGGAAGTAGAAGGCTGTGATGACCCTCCGAAGTCGGTAGGCGAAGGCCTGGAGCAGGCAAAGGCACAGCAGCAGGCCCATGGGGAGTGCGGCCCTCAGATAAGCCCTGGCATCCAGAGCCATGGGCTGGGGCAGGCAGGCTGGGCAGAGGTGGGCCCATCAGGGGTCGGCCAAGGCTGAGGGCAGGGTACCCCGCTGGGATGGGGTGCAGTTTAGGCCTCTAGTGACCTTGCCTAGCCCTCCCCCTGCCAGGTTGCACCTTTCACACCATAGCTACCCGGCTGTTGAGGCTCTGCTCAACATGGCACAGATGTGAGAGGTTTCCATCATGGCAGAAAGTTCTGTTTGGCAGTGTTGCTCTAAGGCTGGGATCCTTTGTCCCCAAGGCCTCTGCCCCTACACTGCTCTGACTCAAGGCTGCCATCTTCCAGCAATTCAAGTCTGACCGGACATTTCCTGCTCTGATGCCTCTAACCCCAGCATGCTGACTGCCCCCCCTTGCCACACCTTGGAAAGACCCTGGCCCCCGCCCTCAATTCCTCTGACCCAGACTTTCAGCATCACTCACGCATGTTGTTTGATTCCACCACTGTCTCCGAGGAGCTGTTCAGGGCTCCAATGGTTTTCCGAAGAAGCCGGGCAAGCATGGAATCCCCCCCGACTTTCACCTCCAATCTATGGCTGCCTGAGGTGTGGGAGGTCAGGAAAGGGTTGCAGTTTAGGGTATGAGGCAGGATGGGGACTGGATGTGGGGGGGGGGGAGGGGGTCAAGACATAGATATCCTCTGCTACCCAAGCCCTCCCATCCCTCCACTGAGTGCTAAGCCCTCCCTGTGGCGGAAATAAAGGAGGCCTGGAGGGGATCCCTGGGTGGCGCAGCGGTTTGGCGCCTGCCTTTGGCCCGGGGCGCGATCCTGGAGACCCGGGATCGAATCCCACGTCGGGCTCCCGGTGCATGGGGCCTGTTTCTCTCTCTGCCTGTCTCTGCTTCTCTCTCTCTCTCTCTCTCTCTCTCTCTCTGTGACTATCATGAATAAATAAATAAAATCTTAAAAATAAAATAAAATAAAATAAAATAAAGGAGGCCTGGAGACAGAGCCCTCCAGTGACAGCTGTCAGATTGCAGGGTTGAGACCTGACCCTGAGCAGGTCAGTGAGGGGCTGGGCCCCAGAAGGAGGTGCCAGAACTAGAAGAAGTGGCCACATGTGGATGGGCATCACTCACTGCGGAAGGAGTACTGTAGGAAGGAGTGGTGGCGGATGGTGTCAAAGATTGAGTAGAGAGCCCAGTCCAGGCCGCAGAGAAGCAGCAGCAGGAGCAGAACAGGCACTGTCTCCACGAGCTCTCTCACCTGTCAGAGGAGAGCAGGCCCTGAGCTGGGCAGCACCGCCCGCCCTGCACAGAGGCCTCCTGATGCCTCTGCCTTCACCCTGCATGTCCAGCCTACAGTTGGCTCCAGGGGCCTCCCCCACTCTATCCTCACCACATTTTTTGTTTCCAAGGCCTGCATGGTGGGATTATAGGGGAAGATGATGGTCTTCTCCTCGGCTTTGCGGAGTGGCAGTAAAGTCCGTTTGCCCTGGATAAAATGTCCACCCTGTGAGGGACACCAGGGCCCTCTCCCCTTGGCCCTCTGCCCTTCTGGAGCCTGAAGCCACAGAGGGCACACAGCAAGGTGCCTGTGGTCAGGGCTGTGCCCACTCACCAACTTCTTCCTGCGTTCATCAATCTGACAGAAGTAGGTGCTGATATAGATGTTGTCAAAGCGGATGTCGCCATTGTAGCTGTCCACATAGGAGAAGGACCTGTGCATGAAGACATCTCCATGTCCTCCAAGCTCTCTTCACCCACCCCCAACCACGGGCTTCCTGGATGCTCGGTCATTCCCCAGACCACTCAGCATGGCAGAGACACTCTGTCAGCAGCCTGCAGTCCGGTGCAAGGTGGTTGGTGGGTACCCATACAAGCGAGGAGACACAGGTGAAAAGGCAGGGAGGATCGTGTGCCCAGGCGAGAGGGGAGGTTTCCCAGGTGTGGATCCAGCTGGCGGGATCTCAAGCAGAGGAAGCAGCAGGAGCAAAGGCAGAGAGAGGCAGGGAGCCCCTCAAGGCTACAGAACCACCAGCCATTACGCTGGACTCCCACATCCACCTCTGGACCCAGCCGGCAGTACATCTGGAGGTCACTTCAAACAAAACTCATCCCCCACCTACATTTCCCTCCTTTCCCGTAAACCCTTGAGAAAGCAGTGTTTTCTGTTGTGTGCTGGTAAGGGGCTCTTCCGGGTGCACGTCCCAAAGTCCCACATGATGCTTCGGTTTCCTAAGGAAAAGATGTTAATTACTGGGGATGTGTTTCCCCAGTGAAAGTTGAAAGTTACTTCAAATACTCTCTGTAAACTGTGAAACATGAGTTCCAGCGCCAGTGGTACTAAACCCTGTAAAGCGCAGTAAATGCCGAGGCAGCCCGTGAGCGCCCCCGTGTGGCAGCCGTCCGCTCGCCCGCCCCGCCCTCTGGCCAGCTCGGGCCTCGCCGCCGCGCGGCCAGGGCCCTCGCCCAGGCTCAGAGCCTGGAAGCCGACTCTGCCTCCTCCCTCTCTCCCCACCTCGCTAAACTGGCTTTGAGACCTGCAGCACCTTTCCTCTTCCTGCCGCCATCTCAGGCCAGCTTCCTGCCACGCCCTGCTCCCCTCCAGGCTCTCTAACCCCTGACCCACCTTGGCCTCCTAGCCTGCAGCCTGCAGGGCTTTCCAGACTCTTCTGGCCACAACTGCTTCAGTCCCGTCCTTTAGCCCAGCCTCTGCCATCTACACCCCACAGAAGCAGTGATCTCTGCCCCAAAAGAACTCCTTCCTCTCCTTGACGTGTCTCCCCACCTGCAGCCTTTTGAACCCCAATGATGGCCGTTGCAGGGGCATGTCCTCAGCTCCCACCCCTGTTCCCAGAGCCAGGCGGTAGCCAAGCCCTCCAACCATCTGTGTTTCCTGGGTGCCTCTCTGGCCTCCCCTAGACCACCAACGTCTTGAGAGCAGGAAGACAGTGCCCTCATCTCTGTCTTCGCACTGGGCCCTCGGCACACACCTGCCCCACAGACGGGGCTCTGAGCAGGAGCCCCACCCTCCCCGCACTCCCCTTGCCCCGCATCTCAGGACTCTGGGGGTGGAGACAGGAAACAGGGTCCAGAGGTCAGCAGGGAGACCCAGTGAGGCCCAGGGCAGCCCAGCTGGACAACCGGCTGGGTGGGGTTGAGGACTTTGGTCCAAATGGAGGGAAAGTGGCTGCCAACACAGCAGGCGGCAGAAAATGAAAGCAGGGTTGGACGATAAAAATGGGCAAAGTTAGAGCCAAGGGGAATATGAAGGGCAAGAGAAAAATCAAAAGTTAGAGCTGAGAGTAAAAGAAGTCAGTGCTGCGATGAAGGCCGAAAGAGGCAGATGAAGGGAGGCCGTCTCCCTTTCAAGGTGGTGGGAGCACTGGCAGTGGGCAGCATGTCTCTGTGCTGCTAAGCCCCCTCGGTGGGGGCGGGGTCTTCTGTCAGGGACCCTGGGGCATCAGGAATGGAGGGCTCACGCGTGAAAAACCAGCAGGAAAGTGCAGGACAACAGTACTCGCAGCAGCCCCAGCGTCCACTCCAGCTGGGCCTCCTGCTGGAGGACATAGTCCTGCAGCTCCGCGCTCACGTGTTCCCAGCTCGTGTTGAGGCCCAGCATCCACGCCTGCTTTTCTTCCTGGTGGAGGGCACAGGTGCAGGCAGGACCCTCCTTGCCATCTGCGCCCAGCTGCTGCCCCACCCCATGTTGCCCTAGCTCTCCCCAGGACCTGCAGGACCCCCGTGTGCAGAGACCGAACACCCTGGGGCGCGGCACCCTCCTCCGCCCGGCCCCACTCCCAGGCTGACGCCTTCTCACACCTGGCTGACCTCCGGAACCCAGAGTCAGGCCCGGGCAGACCGCAGGCTGGCACTGCCCCCTTCCTGTCACCCAGCACCAGCCCCGTTCCGGCCTCGTTCGTTCACTCCCCTACCCCTTCATCTCCTCATCTGCTCTGGCCATGCCCTGTGCCCTCCACCCACTCCCTCGCTCATCCCAGCCCCTGCCTCCTACCTTGAGATCAATAGTGGCTGAAAACTCCCCACCCAGGTCATGGATAGACTGGTTGACAGAGTCATAGGTCTGCCCGAAGTTGCCTTCCACAGGGATGCGACTGCGGCACCACACCTCCATCGCTGTGGGGCGGGGGTACAGGTCAGAGTCTGGGGGCCTGTGCCCGCTTCCCACCGCCCACGTCCCCACCTGCGTTTCCTCTGTCCCGCTATGTGCCTGTCTGCCCATGACCTCCTTCCTCACTGAGGCTTTCCCCTTTCTGCTCTGCTTGGATCTTGGGTCCCGGGAACAAAGGCCAAATTTCCCTCACTTTTCTCACCTATTTGTAACCATGCCAACTATGAATAGTGATGGCAACATTTATAAGAGAATTCCTTTGTATGTTACTTGCTTCACATGTATTGCTCCCTTAAATCCTCAGAACCCCCTAAGGGGATAAGGACTATTATTATGCCCATCCTTCAGATGAACAGACAGATCTCAGAGCCTGCCTGAGCACAAGCTGGGGGGCAGAGCCAGCCAGCAGAAGGGTTGGGGGTGCTGGTGCCCTCAACATCTGTGCCCTGCCCATTTAGGGCTTTCCTACCCATATGCCCACCCAGCAGTCCCCGGCCTGGTGTCCCCACCCTCCCCTCACCCCACCGACCCCTGGCGATGCTGCAGAAAAATTTGAACTTCATGGGCAGGCAGAGCAGGTGGTTGAGCAGTGGAACCCAGATGCGCTGCATGCACTGTTTGTGTTTCTGGTCAAACCAGCGGCGGCAGCTGAGGATGGCCTGGTCCACCACATCTGCAGGAAGGGGCAAGGAGCAGGTGAGGACCCAGCCCCAACCTGGAGCCCCGGCCCCAGCCTGCGTCCCTCACGACCCTCACAGGAGCAGCGCAGCTTGGTCTTCAGCTCATACATCTTCTGTGTGGAGAGGTGGTACCTGGATGGCACAGCTCGGTACATCTCTCCACCTCGGGCTGTACCCTCCAAGCCCATGGAGTTCTCCAGTGTGTAGCCAGTCTCACTGTTCACCTGGTCATCCAGGTCCTCAAAGGACTTGGTGATGTTCTGGGTCTCGGCTTTCAGTGAGTCTTTGCTGGCCTGGGTTTGGAGGGCAAGGAAGGAGCTGTGGTCAGCGGGGCAGCCGAGGAGCCCAGGCCCCTGAGAGGCCTCTCACCCTGTGCTCCACTCTTCAGTCCTCAGGGACCCCCGCTTCCTGTCACCAGTGGCCCCAGGTTCTGCCCCTGCGCAGCTCCCAGCTTCTCGCAGGCCCCCGTCTCAGATCCCTGCTAGTGACAGAGGATTCCCAGACCCTTGGACTTCACACTAACCACCCAGACCCTATGCCATCTCCATGTCCCCAGTCTCCCCAACACCAGCCCGTCCCCCCAACTCTCCAACTCTCCAATTCTCCCACACCCCAGCCTCCAGTCCTCCCAGCTCAATTCTGTGATCCCTGGGGCCTCAGAGCTTCCTGGCTCCTCAGGCCAAGGCCCCCGGTTTCCAGCTGCCCAGAGTACTGCCTACCCAGGTGTTTGGAAACGAAGGGTGGGGATTGTGTGTCCCATGACTGGGGGTGGGGGCTTCCCGGCAGTTAGTGCCCAGGGCACATCCTGCAATGTTTAAGGACTGTCCTGCAAAAAATGCCAGTGGTGCCCCATTGGGAAACTGAGTCCAGGATCACAAATCATTCCGGGCCCCTGGGGAGTGGGGCCCAGGCCTTGCCCGTGCAAGGTCCTGACCAGCAGGTCCTTGAGCACTGCCCGCAGCGGGCCCACGGAGATGCGCCAGGCTTTGCGTGTGTTGTTGATCTGCAGCTGTACAGTGCAGCCCAGCGACGAGATCACCTCGTTGAGGTTGTTCCGCAGGTTGGCCGCCGGTCCTAGGGGAAGATGTCCTGGTGGGTCTCCCTCTGGAGCCAGCCACTTCCTGAAGGCCCCCTTTGTGCCTGCTCTGCATACATTGACTGCCTTCTAGAATTGTACCATGGTAGGACCCCAGAGCCTAGAAGCGGTCATGCCCTCATCTGCTGTTTGTGTTTACCTGGGTGAGGCATGGGGACCCAGAGATGCAGAGGCACTGTCTGGGGGCACACAGCGAATTGGAGCAGCTGGGATCAGACTCCCACTCTTCCTCCTTCCCTGGGTCTCACCGGATGGCCCCCTGGGATCCTTGCTCAGGTCACAGACTGCTACCCAGGGACACAGACTCACCCTCATAGATGGCAGCCAGGGCGTATCCCAGCACGAAGAGCCTGCCCTCTTTGCCCAGCATCTTAGGGACAAGCAGGAGGCTGGCACAGCGGATGTGCGGGGAGGTCCCCCAGCCCACGACCCCCAAGCCTGTTGGGAGAAACCAGCGGGTGCTGAGGCCAAGGGAAGGATGCTGCCTGACTCACCAGGCTTAGCAGAGCACCCACACCCTAACTTCTTTCTAGAACCATCACCACACTGCCTTTACCCCATTTACCCCAGCTCCACTCATCTGTGTACTGAGTGAACAGCCGTTTACAGAGCTGAGCTGTGTGGTGGCTCTGGAGGGGCTCAGAGAGACACCAGAGGTCCAAGAGCCCTGGTCAGTGACTGCGGGTGTGTGTGTGTGTGTGTGTGTGTGTGTGTGTGTGTACGAAGGAAGGGGAAGCCGTCCTCTGTGCCAGCGAGGTGCTGAGGGAGCAGAGAGAGCGAGAGAGTTCTGTAGACAGTCACTGGTACTCGGAGCCACCTTGTGGTTCCCGGTCCCCCCCCCCCCCCCCCCCGTTTCCCCGTGCTCTTACCCCTGCCCCGCTGGCAATCGCCCTCCCTAATGTCAGCCCTTAATCACGTCCCTCTCTGTAACACTCTGTGTTAGCAGTTTCATGTGTGTCTCCCTGTGATCTCTGCAAGGAGACACAGAGAGCTCCTTGGAGCTCGTAATGCAGGGAGAGAGACGGCGAATAAACAAATGACTACAACTCCGAGTGTTTCTCCTTCTCCGGGGCTGTGGGAGCAGAGGACACAGGCGGTTCTGCGGGGAGGGTGGGGCCAGGAAGGCTGGACAAAGCAGCTGACGTGTCAGCTAGGTCTGGAAGATGAGTAGTGAGGAGGCAGGACAGCATTCCAAGCCAAAGAGACAGCAGAGTTGGGCTTGCCCACTCTGGGATGGAGTGCTTGCCAGCACCCTCATCGCCTAAGCAAGGTCTGTCCATGCCCCTGGCCCTCGCACGGTCCCCGTCGCCTTTCAGGGGGGCTACCTGGCCCTCTGCTTCTGTTCTCTCACTAACTTGCAGCCAGAGTGACCTTGTAGACACAGAAATCTGACCCTGTCCCTTCTCTGCTCCAAATTATCACTGATGTTGGACCACACTTGGGGACCAGTCCAGGCTCCCTCAACATGGTACGCAGACCCCTGTGCTGGGGCGCCTGCCTAGCTGCTGCCAGGCTACTCAGCCCTTTGCCTACCCCGTCCTCCCACACAGGCCTGTTGCTGGGCCTGGAGTGTGCCAAGCTCATTGTGCTTCTCCGGCAGCTCCCTCTGCCAGGAGCGTGGCTCTTCACCTGGCCAGCTGTACCTCGTCATACAGGTTTGCTATGATCCCTGTCTGGTACCACCCGACAGCTTGTCTGCCTCCTTCCTTACTAATACAATTTGAGTTTAGTTCAAGGGCAACATCCTGTCCCTGCCCCACACCTAGGAGTGAATCTGGATCTGTCGAACCCAATCATGGTATAACCAGACATCAGAGGGGGTTTGTTCTACTGTCTCATCTTCTGGCCAAAGACTCAGGCTAAGGATGGAGTTGGCAATAGTTGCCCTATACTCTACAGAGAGCCCCGTGGGGCTAGGTACCCTCTCTGAGCTCACCCGAAGGACATAACTAGTCTCTGGGATTTTCTGGAAGAGGAGACGAGCAGTTGGAATAAGCAGACATGGCAGGAGAGTCTAAAGAGAGGACGGGTGTCCAGTTTCAGGCCCAGGGGGAGACCTCATGGGCACCCGGCCGAGACTAGAGCAGAGGGGGAGGTGGCCTCTGCTGAGCTGCACACCTAGAGCCCACAGTGGGAGGAGAGGTCACAGCAGTGCTGGCCAGGCCTCTGGGGATGGTGGGGGGAACGTGATCTAGAGCCTGCTTGCTCTCCATGGGGGTAGGGGGGTGGGCAGCTGCACATGCCTGCTTTCCCACTTTGGCAGGGCAAGGACGTGCACATCTTCCCTGGGACAAGTGGACGTTTTGGAGGTCAGCAGGCCTTAAGCCTTCTGTGAGGTTCTCTGTCCAAGAGGGCAGCCCATTTGCAGACAGCGACCTAAACATAAGGTCTGTGGGTGGCAGGAGCTACAAGACATGAACAAATAGAACTACTCTCCGCAGGAAACTGGACCTCAAGGTCCACACAGAGCCTCTAAAGAGAGACCACAAGAGACCCCGAGGCGGGACAGCTCTGCTGCCCAGAGGCAGTGGGGCTTTCCCAGGATTGAGGACTTTGGCTTTCTGTCCTTCTAATCCCTTCTGACATCAGAAGAACCAGAAGGATAAGGAAGAGGAGAAAGGAGGGTGGGCCATGTGGAGACCCCCCACCCTCCTGCCAGCAGCCAGGGGCCTGGGGATCGTGGTGCCAGGAGGGAAGATGCTGGCGAGTGCCATGAGGTGGGATTTGCATACACACAGCATGGGACCTTTCCAACCCTAGAAATAGTCATAATTATTGAAGCAGGACTGGGTCTTGTCAATGAAAACAAGCAGTAAGCAAAGGGTGCATGGGAAAGGCTGCCCGTGGGGGTAGGTTGTGGGTGGTTGGGTGTCCACACAGGTCAGTTCATTGAGTGAGCTAGCAAGGGCCCTACTAGGCAGGCGCGGGATGGACAGGATAGGCAGGCGCGGGATGGACAGGATGGGGAAGCTAGCTGGGGGTCTGGGAAAGTTTTCCTCCTTCTTAAAAGAGACCTAAGGAAGGAATGTTCCAGTCTTCCAACACTGGGTATGAAGATGAGATGCCTGGACTTGCTGCAGCCACTGCATGACCTGAAGACAAATGGTCACCAGGTCAAAGATGGCAGGGAAAAGAGGCTGGCCCCTGGGTCCTTGGGGGGTGAACTGAGTTGCTGAATTATCCAAATTCCAAAGACTGCTCAACCTTGAAACTTGTTGTTACATGAGATAATCAACTTTCTCTGTGGTTAAACCACTTTCAGGTGGGTTTTCTGTTCTCATAGCCTGACAACTGCTGACACCAGGTCCTCGGCCCAGTGTCACCTCCAAGAACCCTTTCCTGACTACGCAGCCCCTGCCTCCCCAGCCCCTTTCCCCTACGCCCTCAGCTTGCTCTCTTTGTGCCCAGGGGGCCTTTGTTCCTTTCCTGCCCAAGTCTCTCCACTGCCTCCTCTCCCTGTGACCCTATCGGCTGGTGAAGCCTTAGCTTGGTGCACACTGAATGAATGAGCAAATGAGAGAATGAATGGATGGAACCGGGAGGAGCAGGACACAAGGTCAGAGAGGTCAGCAGACTCCGGCCCTGGGGTTTGAGGGCATCACGTGGCTAACTCAGAGTCCTTCTCTGGGAAGGCTCCTGGAGGACAAAGACTGGGTTTCCTTCTGTAGACCGGGGGCCTCTTCTCCCTGGATCTCCCCTCAGAGCCCAAGAGGAGACTTGGGCCATGAGGGCCACTTGGGACAGAAGAGACAAGGCCAGATTCCTTCCTGGGCACCTAGACTCTTGCGGCCCCACAGGCCTCTGGAGAGTCCCTGTCTGTCGCCAGCACTCACCCACCAAGCTGTACAATGTCACCATCTTCTGGTCCTCATAGATGTTCATAGGGTTCACCAGGAGCTGGAAGAGACCTGAGAGTGCATGGTCAAGCCAGAGGTCGAAGGACAGGTCTCCCACCCACCAACCTCTGCCCCCCACTCACCCACAGCCAGGAGCCCTCCAGTGCTTGCCCCCAGCAGAAAAGCAGACACAGGGAACTCGCCCGGCTGGCGCTGCAGGAATCGGTTGCCCATGACAGGCAGCCCCCAGCTCAGGAGCTTCTGCAGTGCTGAGGGGTCAGACAGGTTAGCCCTGCAGGGCCAACTGCCCATCCCTCTGGTGGGGATGTGCTTCGTTAGGATCAGGGGCCTGCGGGGAGGGGGGGGAATGGCAGGAACAGGGTGGGGGAGGAACTGGATGGGGGGCATCCTGAAGGAGCATGAGGGACCCTGAGGACTCAAGGAAGGTGGGATGGAGAGAAGAGGAAAGGGCTTGGCTGGAGGGGGGCACTGCGTCAGAGGGCTGGATGCTGGGGACCCATGGTGCAGGGGGAGCGTGCAGGTGCAAGAGGAGAGACGGGGTGAGAGGCCCAGAGGGGCTGGGGCCCTGGGACAGAGAGGGATCTCTGTGACCCACTCACTGGTGTGGGGGACCTTCCCTCTTTGCCCGGTTGCTCTGTCCTGAAGAAGTCTGATGGCCATAAGTCTGCTCTGGGGACCCTCTGCTGTCCCACAAGTGTCCTCAAGGATGTCCTTGGGCACAGAGGTCTGCTTCTGTCCCCTCAGCCACCCCCACAGCCTGAGTGAGGTCTGTGTCTTCTGCCCTGAGTCTTGGGGAAGGAGATTAGAGTCTCCTGCCCCCTCCCCAGTCCTGAAGCTGGCTCAGGCACTCCAAGACAGAAACAGTCTGAGCCTCCGGAACTTTAGAATGTGGTGAGGAATTCCAGGACCCTGGAACCTGGTGGGCATCTCCTGGAGACAGGTCGACGTTTGGTCTCAGTAGCCATGCCCAAAGTCTCAAAGGACGTGGTGTACCCCCTGGGGGCAGAGGAGTCCAGCATGACGCGGGCTGCAGTCCGCAGCATGGGGGCATTTAGCCTGGGCTTGTCCTTGGCCACAGTCTACGGTCTCCTGGAGCTGCTGGTAGAAGGACATAGCCCCTGGGGCTGCCTGGTGGGCACCCTCACTCTGGCCACCTTCCTCAGCCTGGGCATGGGATTCTCCCGCCAGGTCCGGGTCACTGTCTTCCTGCTGCTGCCTCAGGCATTCTCCAGTGAGCCTGGTCCCAGGGGCAGGGTCTGGGGCAGGAGCAGGGGTAGGGTCTAGGGCAGGGGCAGGAGCAGGGACAGGGTCTAAGGTAGGGGCAGGGTCTGGGGCAGGGGCAGGGTATAAGGCAGGGGCAGGGTCTGGGGAAGGGACACGGTCTGGGGCAGGGACAAGGTCTGGGGCAGGGTCTAGGGCAGGAGCAGGGCCTGGGGCAGGAGGGATCTTGGGGGACAGGAGATTTGAGGGAAATATTCTGGAAGCTTCTGTGAGAGACTTGCAGATGTTACTGTGTGTGCGGGGCTGGGGTCCTGGTTCTGATAAGCTGTCCACCCCAGAGCACGGCCGGACACTGCTGTTGGTGGCTGCCTTTGGGTTGGTGCTGCAAGGACCTTGTGCCAACATGCTGCGCAACTTCACACAGGCCAGCGAGGCTGTGGCCTGTGGGGCCGAACTGGCCTTGAACCAGACTGCTGAAGTGCTGGAGCGGGCCAAGCAGCCTCTTGTCAGTAAGGCCTCCCAGCCCCAGCCAGCCCCCATGTCCCCCTGGCTTTTGCATCCTGCAGCTCTCTGGCTCCATTCCTCTCTGCTCTTGGCGCTGGGCCCTAACCTCAAAGAGTCCAGTTAGATACCCTGATCCTTGCTCACTGGTCTGCTCTGCTGCCAGCTTGTCCACTTCCCAGACACAGGTGTCCAGGTGTCCCAGCTTCTAAGTGTCAGCCTCCTCTCCACTTCCTACCCCAGGAGCAGTGGTGAGAACCAGCCCCATATGGGTCCTGCCCTTTGCCTCTCAGGTGCTCTGAGCAAGATTAAAGCCATTGCCCAGAAGACCAAAGCGGTGGCTGACCGGGTACGCAAGTTCTTTCGGTCAATCATGGATGGTGTGAAGCATATAGGTCAGCACAGTTAGCATGTCTATTGGGGGGTGTGGTGTCTCTTCACCTTGTCCCTGACCCGGGTGCTGACTAGTCCCCACTGGATACAGCACAGCCAGGCCTCTGCCCATAGGCCTCTCTGGCTCAGGGAGCTGTCCTGCTGTCCCCGAGTGCCCAAGAGGACACTGCAGGACTGCAGGCCTGGGTACCAGCCCCGCCACTGTCCCCAGCCAGGGCCCTGAGGAACGTGTGGTATTGGCTCCTGCATATCGGTGATGTGTGCAACTCAGAGCTAGGCAACCCGTACGTGAAGTGTGCACATGTCTTCGAAAATGCCAAGGACAACTGCATGATGCTTATACCACGTGCCCATCACCTGTGCTATGTGTTCATGCCCTTCAAGCTAGTGCTCTGTGGACTCGCCAGTGGTGAGACAGCCAGGACTTGGGCAGTACTGGGAAGACAAGGGGGGGGTTCAGAGGGCGGGGCCTGGGGGTGGTGGGGGTGGTGGGGGGACGGGGGGGGGGGAGTTCAAAGCCAGTGCAGAGGTGAGCGAGAAAAGTGAGAAGCCTCTGAGCGCTCAGTCTCAGAGGCAGGAGGGGCTGTGTCTCTTGGCCCTCCTGACACTCAGTCTCTGGGTGTCAGTGGTTCAGGTGTTCTGTGTCATCCCCAAGTACATCCAACCCTTCTTACGCAAGACCCTGGGCACCCGTGAGTGGCCCCCCAAGCTCCTCTGCTCCGGGCAATCTCCCCAAGTGCTCCTGGGACCCAGGGAGAAGGCGGGGTGGGGGCAGGGAAGGTGCCCAGGAAAGTGAGGCTCAGCCAGGGGGCAGTGTCTCAGCAAAAGTTGGACTTTAGAGGACAGAGGAGAGGGTGGAGGGGCTCCTGTGCCCCCCCTCCCAGCCCCCCAGTGTGAAGGGCCTTGGGGTCAGGCATGGGGCACTATAGACTGGGCGGTGTGGACCTCGTCCCCTCCTCAGTCCACAGCAGGTCCTGGCATGGGGTCTTGGCTGGTGGGCGAACTGTGCCAGGGCCCCCTCCCCTAAGTATCCTGGTTCTCGGCCCCCCTGCACCTGCTGGCCCCAGCCGTAATGAAGTTAATTAACCGAGTGCGACAGGAGTTTGAGTTCAACGTGACAGTTGCCCACCACTTCTCTGTGGATCTCAACGCCTCCCGGAGCTTGTCCCAGGTGGCTCTGGACCTCAAGGAAGCTGTCACCCTGAAGCTGTACCACATCCGAGAGGCTCTGGCTCTGATGGGCTACACCACACCTCTGCTGCTCACGATTCTCTACCTTCAGTGTGGGACTGGGGGACTCGGGCTGCGGGGGGCCAGCCCCTTCCCGGGCCTCCTGAAGGGCTGGAGTTTGGGGATGTGCCTGGAGGGTGGGGAGGGGGGTACCCTGTGGGTTGGTCTGGTCTGGGTGCTGAGGTTGCCACACGTGTCCTCCTTCAGAGCTCTGCTCTACCGGTACTGTTACCTGAACTGGATCAGTTATGACAACGTCTACATCACCAGCCGATTCCTGCACATGGAGGCTGTCCGCTCCAGGGCAGGACTGCCCACGGTGCTGCCACTCAGTGCCCATGAGGCCAGGCACTACATCCAGCCGGGTGAGTGCCCTGAGGCCTGAGGACAGAGGCCCTGATACCTCACAGGCCTGACCTGAGGTCCCAAGCTCAGGGGGAGCTGTCTTTGGGGGGTCCTCTTTCCACAAGGGGAAAGGAGAGCCCCACATGGCATGCACGCATACATGAATAAGGGCACATGATGCTTCCAGGAGCCCCGGACGTCCAGACAGAGGGAAGCATAGATGGGGAGTGGATGCCAACCAAGGGATGTGTGGACATGTTCACATGGAGAAGCAGCCTGGGGGACAGGGGGGCAGGATGCCCCAGGAGGGATGGTCCCTCCAGCCTCAGAGCTCCTGCCCACCCTTGCCCAGAAGTCCTCACAGCTTCCACAGCAGGTGGATAAGTAGGCCCCAGCTCAGTGGGAGGAGGGAGACCCCTCCAGGACCTAGAGTCTGGTGGGTGGGGGGTGGAGTAGCGTCCTCCTGACTCCCATCCCCTCCAGGTTCCATCTTCCTGTCCCGGTGGGAGCAGATATTTTATGTTTTGGCAATCTTCAACCTTGTCCGACACCTCCTCCTTGTGCTGCTCCTGGTCTTCCTGGATTATGCCGTCTTCTGGGTGCTGGACTTGGCACGGCACCAGTTGCAGGGGGAGATTGTGGCCCGCAGTGAGTGCCTAAACCTTCCTTGGCCCTCCCCCTTGCAGCCCCTTGGTTGGCGTCCTGCCTGGTCCTGGGAGAGTGCCTGATGTCCCAAGTCACTGTCACTCATCGGTCCTTGACTTTTCCCCTTGAACTCTGGGCTCTGCCAGGGGACCCCAGTGTCCGGTTCACGGTCATACCATACAGAGAAGTTAAAAACACAGAATCAGGAGTCGGACTGGCTGAGGCTCCATCCCTATCATGTCCTCTGGAGGTGGTAACTTCGGGCCTGTTCCTTAATCCTTCAGAGTTGGAGTACTAGCCTCAAGCCCCTTGGGTTGCTCCAAGGGGCACGTGAGGCCGTGTGGGTGAGTGCTGGGAGTCCAGTGGGTGGGAGCATGCAGTAAACCACAGGGTATAAGTAATCTCGTCTGTCCGTGTGCCCGAGGTTCAATATAAAAGTTTTGAAAAGGCCCCAAACAATCAATAAAGCACTGAGTCTAGTGCCTGCTACACAGTTGGTATTTAGCAAATGCTTTAAAACCAACGCTTCTGGGCCATTGTGGAAGCAGCGATGGACTCACTGACCACCAAGGCTGTCTGTAGTGGGGTAGCCAGGGCAATTCTGACCCCTGGAGCCAGTCCTGGGGGCCAAGGGCTGAGGTTAGATCCTGCGGCACTGCAGGTCCCCCTGGCTGGAGGTACAGGGCTGTCCACAAGAGCCACACTGCCCACCGGTGCCATTTGGCCCACATGGCTCTCCTGCTGCTGTCATAGTCCCTCACCGCGTGCCTTTACACCAGGCCCCGTGTTAGTATCCATAACCGTGGAAGGCACCGGCTATACTGGGAATGTTTACCGTGATCTGGTGTCGGCGTTCGACGTCCTGCAACAGAGCAATATCAGTATCTTGTCCCAGCACTGCCTCCTGCGCCCCTCTGAGCCCAGTAGCACCGGTTATGTCATCATTGGTAGGAACCACGCTGCCGGGAGGGTGGATAGACAGTGTGAGGGGCGTGAGGGATGCAGACCAAAGAGGGACTCCCTGCCACTGCTGTACCCGCAGGCATCATGTACGGCCTCTGCTTCTTCGTCACGCTCTTCGGCAGCTATGTCAGTAGGCTGCGGCGGGTCATCTGTGCCTCCTACTACCCATCCCAGGAGCAGGTGTCCCTGCTGACCTCGGCGCCCCCCGTGCCCACCCGTGAAGCTGGAGGCTGTCTGTCTCTGTCTTGGTTTGGGGAGCTGAGGGTCTCAGCAGCACCAGTCCTCTCTCTGGCTGAACTCTAAGCAAACCACCCAGTCTGCTGGTCTTGTGCCTGATGGGGCCGGGGGAAATGGCATCCCTTGGCGCAGGGTTTGCTGAGAGGATCTGGCCCCCAATGTTTTGTTGAAAGCTTGTGGGGTGGGGGCAGTGTCAGCATGTGCAGGTGTGAATGGAAACTCAGCACTTGTGGACTCATTCACTGAGCACTTGGCATAGGCCTGTAGCGGCACTGGCCAAGGGTGAACCAGACAGGCTGGGGTGCCAGGGGTGAACCAGACAGGCTGGGGCTCACAGCCTCAAGCCAGGCCAGATAGGCTTTTGACAAGGTATTACAATTAAAAAGTGTTTTTGTTAAGGAATGATTGAAGTGCTATGAACACCTGGAGGAGAAAATAGGTAATCCCGCCTAGGGGAGCCCAGAGGCTTCCCAAAGGAAGGGGCATTTGAGCCAAGCCTAGAGGGTTCCATAGGAGTTCAACAGAAGGCAAAGGTAGGGAGTGGGGATGCAGGCAGAGAGCATTCCAGGCAGATAAAATGGGATCAAGGGGGATCCCAGCCCCGATCTCCCCTCCACCAGGAGAGGATCTCCTACCTCTACGATTTACTTCTGAGCCGCCGGAGCAGTCCGCTGGCTGCTCTGCACCGAACCGTGAGGCGGCGGGCAGCTGACCAGGGCCACACAAGTGTCCTCCAGGAGCTGGCCACACGGTGAGCCCACTGTTCTCCCTAAGTGTCCAGAGGTTTGGTTGATGAGGGTGCCAATTGCATGAGATCCATGTCCTGAGAGGGAGAGTCTCAGATGAGAATTCCAGGGGTTGGGGAGTGAAGGGGGGATGAGGGCTGGAAGCAGAGGCTGCTGCTGCCCCACTCAGAGGAATGGAGGGGGCATGGGGTGTGGGGTCAGCTGGTGGGGCTGGCCAGCTCAGTGTCAGGGTCCCCTCTTCAGGTTCTCCTGCCTGAATCCGGTTGTCAGCCACTTTTGGCAGCACCAGGACTACTGCCTGGGCTGCGGGCAGCCCCACGCCCAGGAGGACATAGAGAACTTTGTGTCCTGCAGTACTCCAGGCTGCCAAGGTGAGACTCCCGGGCCTCAGGCCTCTCCCTGATGGGATGTGACAGTCACCCAGGGTCCTTCCTTTGTGGACTTCCGGGCCCGTCCCTTCATCACTGTGCATGTTCTCGTGGGCTCACCTTCACCCAGTTTGCCATAATTCCCCCGGTGGTAACAGAATTCATTCATGAATAGCCATTCATTGCGGCCGCCCCTGCGTGCCCCTGGACAAGGACAGTTTCTCCCAGGGCTGGGGGCAGGGGAGCTTGGTGGGTGGGTGGGCTAGTTCAGATTCCCCTCCTTCTCTCCTGGCATTTTGCAGGTCTCTTCTGCCCCACCTGCTTCCGTCTCCTGCACAACACCTGCTCGGTGTGTGCAGCTCCCCTCTCCCACCAGGGAGACCTGGACCTGGAGCTGTGAGTGTCCAGTGAGACAGGCTGGCTGCGGTGTGTGGGGGCGGGGGGTGGCCACCCTCCCCCAGGATCTCTGTGGGCCACCTGATGGGAGGCTTCCCAGGGACTCCAGTGATGAGGAAGGCCCCCGGCTATGGCTGGCAGCCGCCCGCAGAAAGGATCGGGAGCAGGAGCGGTTACTGCGCAGGCGGCTGCAGGAGGCCCTGGGCAGGACCATCTCTTCTGAACCTAGCCCCAAGGTAAGGTGAGCAGAAGCAGGACATGGAGCCTGGGAGGCCTGAGCCTGTTGTCACATGTGCCACGGGCTTCTGGGGTGCCTGGGCCTCTACCAGAGCTGGGCACAGAGGTGAAAGGCAGGGGCGGAAGATCTGTCTAGCGCCTGCCCTTGGCACAACAAAGCAAGGGTGATAGCAGTGCACAGGGGTTCCAGGAGGGTAGCCGGCAGGGCAGGCAGCAGGCAGAACGACAGGTTTGGGACGGGGCTGTGTTAACGAAGGCTTCAGTGAACAGGTGAAAAGAGAGGTGGGTTTGGGGGCTACCTGGGTGTCCGTTGGGCTGACGGGCAGTGGAGAGCCTTCCTGGGGAAGCCGGTGTGAGCTTGGAGAATGGGCAATGTTTGGGGGGGGCAGGGGGAGCCTAAGGGAGGACATGAGTGTCTGTCTGCTGAAGTCGGAGGGCATTGAGAGGAGCTTGGCAGTCAAGGGGCAGAGAGCTGGCTGAGTGCCCCACTTGCCACCTGAAGATCTCCAGGAAAGGGACACATTTATAGTTGTCTTCTAAGACAATGAGCTAAGAAGGCAGGGGGAAGCTGATGTGGCCTCAGGACGGAGGCCCTGAGGATGGGGGGGTGGTAGTCATTGGATAAGGTGGTGCTGGTGGAGAGGAAGAACAGGTGCCAGGGCGAGAGCAATTGCTCAGTTGGAGAGCTTTGGGGTATCTGTAGGAAAGCCTGCTGCCGATGCCCAGGGCCTCTGACGCTGTGGTTGACTTATTATTATAGGCTCTAGGGGAGAGGCAGGGAAGCAGAAGGCAAGGGGGAGGGGCAGGACCCTGGGGGGGCTCAGGCAAAACCAAACAAGGAAGAGGCTCCAGCAGGCAGCAGGTGGGAGCCAAGCACAGTAATGCTGTGAAATGGGGCAAGGAGGGGGCGGAAGCCTGGTCAGTGAATTTGGCGGCTGAGACATCACTGGAGTGGCTGTGGGAACATTTCTCGTGGTCCCAGGAAAGCCCAGACCAGACTGTAATGGGTTGAAGGCTGACAGGTAGAGAAGATGCAGAAAGAAATAGTATGTGGCTCTGTATCACAGCCACGAGAAGCTTGATCACTCTCTTTGCAAATAGAACTGTTGGTGTTAAAAAAGGAAGCTTTGCTGATGGAGAGGAGGGAGTTAGTGCAGCATAGCAGAGGCAGAGCTTGCCCTAGGCGCGCAAAAGGGCTTAGGGTTACCGAAGTGAGGGAGGGCTGGGCTTTAGAGGTGAAAGAGGGGCCCCAGAGGTGGGGTCCAGGGCCAGGCGGCCAGGGGACCCCTGCGCAGGGGGGAGCGGTGTTCCTCTGAGCAGAGCTGAGCCTGCTCTGGTCTGGCAGCCTTCCTCAACTCTGAGAGATGGGGGGAACCCCGCTGAGAGAGCAGAGAAGGGGCTGGGAGTGGAAGAGGTCAGAGGGAGGGGGTGGACAGCAGTCGTCCTTGGTCCTGTGAGAAGAAGCTGTCTGGAGGTGAAGGGATTGGCAGGTGGCTCTCAAGCCTCAGATGATGTACGAACCACAACCTGTAACGACTGACTCCTATATGCTCAAGATGCAGCTTTCTTCCGGAAAAGTGATCTCTTGAACAGGACTCGAGGGCTGAAGGCTTTTCTGGGTGGGTCGGGGGAGGGATGTGATGGGGAAAGAATTGAGGTATCTTCAGTAAGAATGATAGGACTGGCCTGGGGGCAGGAGAGGGACTGACACCAGTGGGGAGTCCCTGGGGAGTCCATGGCCTCTGTTTTGATGAAGCGTTAGAACAGGGTTCGTGGCCAGGAGGGACACAGAGAACAGATTGTGGTTAGGGAAGATTCTGGGATAGATGCAGAGGGCAACCAAGGTTGAAGGGGTGTCCCAGTAGGAACAGAGGCAGAGGCCTTGACAGCCACAGTGGTCAAGGATGGAAAGCCTGGAGAGGTGGGTGATGATGAGTGTCTGGTACTGGCACCCTAGGTGGTGTGGCAGGTGTCTGGGGAGATAGCTGTGGCTTCAGGGGGCGGGGGGCAGCTGCCTCCAGGGGCTGGGGGTGCAGCAGCTGGGCCTTTGCCGTATACCATGTACCAGCCAGGTACTTGGGCAGCCTACATACCAACTGCAGTGGGCATATGTGGTGTGAATGCCGCAAGGATTCGATGGGCTGAGAGGTTGGAGGGGATGTGAAGCTTTATTTTCAGAACTTCCTAAGGGCTCACTGAAGTTAAAAGTGGGGTGGTGGGGAAACTTGAGCCCTGAGCAGGTAGATGTACCACCCAGGTCACTGTCAGTTCTGCCCTTACTAGCCATGTGACCTTGAGCAAGTGACTGCCCACAGGTCCCTTGGCATCAGCCTAAAACTGCGGATCTCCAGCCATGGGCCGGTACCCCGAGGGGGTCTGTGAGAGCCACAGAGGCTGGCAGATCTGGGCAGGGCAGGGCAGGGATGTGCCTGTGGAAACAGCCTCGCTGACAGAGCACTCCCTCGCTGTCCTTACTAGTGACCTGGATGAGAAGGGCTGTTGGCAGAGGACACACAGGTGGCGCCCACCTGGGGTCCAGTCTCTCAGGATTCCCATGCCCCCTGGCCCCACAGATGACCTCAGAAATCCTCTGCTCCCAGTTCAGGAGCCCAGCCTCTCAGCTTCTAATCTCCCTGCTCCTGATCCCTCCCACCCACCCCTGAAATAAAGGAACCGAAGGCAGACACGACTGTGAATCTTAAATTATTATTATTTCTTCCTGTCGCTTACACCCAAGGTGGGGGCAGAGGAGAGGAGGGAAGAGGAGAGGGGGGAATCGCCTCTCCCCCTAAGGCACTGAGTGGAGAAGCCGCAAGGGGAGAGGGGGAGGTCACATTGTCCTCACTCTGTGGGGCTAGGCCCCTGGTCTCCCCAGCCCCAGGCTCCCCCAGCCCCTGAAATGCTAAGATGAGGCCCAGGGCAACTGGACCTCCCCCAACCCCAATATATTACATCATCACTTTTTAAATAGATACAGGGACTGGTCCCGCTACCCCCTCCCTGTGACGCCCCCCTCACTATTGGGGGCACCTGGGCAGCTGTGCAAATGGGCATGAGGGTGCATGGGAGGAAGGGAGAGCACCGGGCCCCTTAGCCTGCCCCTGCTAAGGAGGGGGAGGGGCCGCCAGGCCGGGGAGGGGGATAGTGCAAGGCAGAGCCCAGGCCACCACGGAGGGGGGGGGCAGCACCCAGCGAGGGAGGGGGGCAGATACCCCCACCCCCAGCAGAATTGGGTAGTTAAAAATCTGAAACTAGATTTCAACAAGACCGACAGAAGAGGCTATGTACAGAACCGGGGTGTACTCAGTCCTAAGGGAGGGGGGCGGATTCCTCTCCGGGCCCCAAGGGACGGCCGGGGGCCGGGCCAGGGCCGCGCTTCCCAGAGGGGCGCCCGCCGCTCGCCCGAGTGGCCGCCAGGGGGCGCCCGTCCGCCCTCGCCCCCTCCGCCCCTCACCCCGTCCCCCAGCCCGCGCCGCGCCAGCCCGGGGGCGGCGTGAGTCAGGGGCGGCCCGGCGGCGGCTGCGGCTCGCACCTGGGCGGGAGGAGAGCAGGGCAGGAGCCACCCGGCCCGCCCTGCCCTCTGGCCCCGGGGAGGGAGCGGCGGGAACAAGACATTCCCTGCCCGGGGACGCGGGAGGGGAGGGCAGGGACAGGGCGGGGAGCCGAGCGGAGCGGGCCCCTCCCGCTGCCCCCAGGGGCGGGCGAGCCGCTCAGGCCACCCCGCCCCCTCTCCGTCAGGACCCCGTGACTCAGCGCTCGGAGCCCGGCGGGGGGTGGGGAGGGGTGAGGTGGGGGGGCGAGGAGGGCTCCTTCCTGCGGGCCCAGTCCCCCAGGCTTTCCAGCTTCTCCCTCGCCTTCCCCCACCTACCCTTCCTTCACCGGTCCCCTTTGCATAATTCACTGCCAGGAAAAGAGAACAGAAACCAGGAAGGAGGGGTCTCGGAAGGGAAGGGAGGGGCGGCCCTTCACCCCCGACACAGCCAAAACCCCTGGGGGCGTGGGGGCGGGGTGAGGCTTTGGTCCCGAACCCCCCAACCCCTAGAAACCCGCATAGCCGAAGAGGGACACCACAAGTCAGAAATACATTATTGCTTCTACTCCCCAGGAGCAGTCGGGTACAGGGACCCCACCTTGACGATAGAGCTGTAAATAGGTACTATCCCGTATCACTCCTCGGGAGATCACCCCAATCTGGGGGGCCTGACCCCACAACATTTGCAGCTTGGAACTGGAATGAGGGCTCTGGGGGGAAGGGGTGGATTTCTGAGGCCAGGGAGGCCCAGCGCCCTGACCACAGCTCTGTGTCCCGCATGCTCCCACTGCTTGGCATGGGTGCCTCACTGCTCCAGCCGGGCCGCTCTGCCCTCTTTAAGAGGACTCCATGGCCCCTTCAGCCTGAGGCGTACTGGGTGCCCCCTCCTCTTCCTCCTCATCAGGGTGCCCCAGGGTGGAGACAGGGGGCCCAGTCGGAGCTGACTGCTCCCAGAATCGAGCCAGAGAGAGGCGGAAGGTGTCCAAGTGGCCATTGGAGAGGTCGAGGCCAGCAGGGGAGGGGGCGGTGGCAGAGGGCGGAGGGTAGTGGGGTGGCGCATCGTCCTTGCGGCGCCTCCGGGTGCGCACCTCCAGGCAGTTCTGGCCCTTGAGGTGGCGCTGCAGGTGGTCCTCCTTGGCGAAAGCCTTGTGGCACAGGTGGCACTCATAGGGCCGGTCCCCCGTGTGCAGGTGCATGTGGTTCTTGAGGTCATAGCTGTGCAGGAAGCGGGCTGGGCAGTGCGGGCACGAGTAGGGGCGCTCTCCCGTGTGCTTCCGCATGTGGATCTTCAGCTTGTCATTCCTGGCCGGTAGGGAGCAAGTCAGGATGGGACCACCCCACTCACTTTACTGGCCAGGTTCCCAGGTCTTGTCCCATTCCTGCTGCTCCCCCACCCCCGCCCATTTGTTCACCTCTTACTGCAGGATGCCCTGGTTGACTTCCCCAGCCTCCGTTGGCAGGGCCACCCTCTCCTCTGCCTCCAATACTGAAGTTTTCGTGCGCCAAACCCACCTCCCTTGCCTCTTTCTCCCAGACTCCCAATTTTGGTGTCTCTGGTCACTCTGGTGACCCCTGGGCCCCCCAGGCCTTCCAAGACCACCTGCTTCCCCAGCTCGGGTCTCGTAAGTCCTCTCTCCCTCCCGACCAACCTGGTCCCCTCTTGGCCCCTTCTCCCCTGGTGCTCACCGGGTGAAGCGGACACCGCACACTTCACAGGCGAAGGGCTTCTCCCCCGTGTGGGTCCTCATGTGGCGTGGCAGCTTCCCTGCCCCATGGATGATCTTGTGGCAGACTGGACACTCCTGGGGCATCTGGGAGCGGCGTTTGCGCACCAGCTTGTCCTGGCCGTCTAGGCCCGGTGCCAGGGCGTCCTGGTGCAGTGAGCTTAGGTAGGCCATTAGGTCAGGATCGATGGCATCCTCATCTGAGCCCAGCTCCTCGGGGGACAGCGGGGGCCCACCTCCCTGTGCCATCCCATAGGCAGAAGGGTACACCAGCTCCTCTTCTTCTTCCTCACCCTCATAGGCCTCGTAAGTCAGGGGCCCCTCCGGGGGGGAAGCAGTCCCTGCTGGGGGGCTGTAGCTCTCCCCCAGCCCGCTGCCCGTGTTGCTGCCCACTCTGCCAGCCACCTCGTCCTCCTCGTAGGTCAGGGGGTGGGGGGCGGGCACAGTGGGGGCTTCGGGCACTAAGTGGTTTGCCCGGGCCCCCTTGGTCTGCAGGAAAGCTTTTCGGGGCTTGCGGCTGCGGCGGGCCACTGGCCGGGGCAGGGGCGGGGGCGGGGGTGGGAGGGGCACCTGCGGCGGGCTGTCTTCACCATTGGGCACCCCCGAGGCTGTGGCCGTGGCGAAGGCCTCCAGGTACTGGCGGGCTCGCTCGCAGTCGTCCTCATCAGGGCTGGGAGCTTCTAGCCCACTGCCCTGCAGGATCTCCATGCAGGCTGCGATCACACACGGGATCTCCAGCAGCCGTGCGGCCTGCAGCACCGCGGGCATGTTGGCGCTGCTGGTGGTCAGCGTGGCCGTGTAGGCAAACTCGAGCAGGGCACCCAGCGCCTCCGGCCCCACAAAGTCTAGCTCGCACACGCCAGTGCCTGCTCCCCCAGCGGCTGTACCGCCGCCCCCAGCCCCCATGAGGGCTCCGCCACCGCCCTCAGTGAAGAGCTTCTTGAAGTAGTGGCTGCAGGCGGCCAGCACAGCACGGTGGGTGCGGTATTCAAGGCCCTGTGTCCGGATGGTGAGGTCGCAGAGGTGGCCCAGCTGGCGCTGTTCATTGAGGCAGCTCAGGAGCTCACTGCTGTGGTCTGGGAACGGGATCCCGATTAGGTCGTCCTCGGGGCTCCCCATCTTTTCCTGCAGGGTGGAGGGGGGAAGAGATTAAGAGCTCCCAGGAAGGAGCCCTGGTGTCAGCCAACACTTACTGACAGTCTTCTACGTGCTTTGTAGCCAGGTTACCTTCCACAACCCTCTGAGGGACTGGTTAGCATCCATTCCACAGACAGAAGTGCAGACAGAGGAAGTGTCCGGCCAAAGTTAAGTGCTGAACAGTGCTCAGACCTAGACCCCAGACCCTGGTCTCTGGGTCCCGGGCCCAGAGGCTGTTCCCACTGTGGTCCTGCCTGCCTCTGTGCTGGGAGGGCCCCCAGGGAGCTGAGCCTTTGCTAGAGACCCACTCCCCATGCCTTTGCAGGGAGTACTGGGCAGGGAGGTGGGTACCAGGGTCCTGGCCCAGGCTTCCTGAGGTGGCTGAAGGCATCAGGGCTCAATTGTCTGTGAGTAGGGTGACAGTCCATGCTGGAGCCTCCCCACAGCCAGAGAGGCCAAGGACAAGAGCTGGGATTCACACTGGACCTAGGTCTGCTCCAGGCATGGGTCAGGTACTTTCACTGTAGGGTCTGGTGCTCTGTAAGAGGCTATGCAGACTCACCAGGCAGCTTCCCAGCGCTTCACCTTCACCCTCCTCCTTCTCCCCTCCCCCACCTACTAAAAGTTCATCTCCCCTTTTAGATTCCAACCCCCCCCAGGCCAAAAGGGAAACACAGCTCCCAGCGTCTCTCCCCCCCCCCACATCCTCCCCTCCCCCAGGGGGCCAAGGAGCAGCCACCCTTTGCTGGGGTGTCGCTGGCTGGCTCGGGTGCTTCCTGCCCCGCACAGATAAGCATCATCCCCGCCCCATCCCCCACTGCCAATAGGCCCAGCTCCAGTTCCAGCCCTCCCCACTACAGTTACCACCACCAGCTCTCCCTCCCCATTCTTGGCTAATGGGGAGAGCCCCCCACCTTGCACTCACTGGCCCCTCCAAACAGCACCCCCTAGGCTGGTAGAGTGAGGAGGTCTGCTTGAGTCCCAGGTCTGCTGCTATCTTGCTGAATGACCTTGAGCCAGTCCCTTCTGTCTGTGCAAGGGTCTCCTCAGCTGTACAAGCCGTTGGATGGAAGTGGAAGTCCCAAGAGCTCAGCCCCTCAGCCCTAACATTGTGTGGGTGGGTCTGGAGCCAGTGGAGACAGACCAGGGTGGGCAAGAGCTGGGCTCTGGAGCCAGCCAGGCTCAACTTTGAGCCCGCACTCCCTGTGACTTCAAACATACCATCTCATCTCTGAGCCTCGTTCCTGGTCTACAGCACCTGGTCTATAGCAAGGGATAATCCCACGGCTGTGGTGACGGTGAATGAGAGCATGTGGGGCACAAGGGCTAACATGCAGTAGGGGCCCAATAAACATTTTGGCCTTGGGAGGGAGAGACAAGGCCTCGCCCAGGGGCAGATTCCACACCAGCGCAGATGGCCTCTACTGAGAACCTGCTTTGGGACAGCTGGGTCTCCCTCCCTCAAATCACCCCAGAGTCAGCTTACTACTGGCTAAGCGACCTTGGATAAGTGACTTCCTTACCCCAGGAGGCCACCTTCCTCCTCTGTAATATTAAAGGCTGACCTACATGGGTCCTTAGGGAGAGTCCCACTGACCCTAGTCAGTGTCTTTGACGCTCCCCAAAACTGCTCAGCCCTGAGGGGAAAAGGTTTTTTTCAGGGAGCTGGAGGAGTCAAGGGCCACAGCTTTGAAGTACAAGAATGGCATTGTCTCTGCCTGCCTCCAAGCCAGTCACCTTCAGTGGGACATGGGGGCTCCTGCTGGGTGTGTGTGGGGGAGGGGACTAGGGAGCAGCACCCACATGTCTCCCTTTTCCTGACAGGTGCCCCCAGGTGCTCCCAGCACCACCGCTTGCTCCCACCTGCAGTCCCTATATCACTTCTCTCCCAGGAGTGATCCCAGTTCCCTTTGGCTCTCCTGCCCGCACTTTACAAACAGAACAAGTGGCCAAAGGCCCAGGTCTTGGGAGCAAACAAAAACCGGGTGGGCAGCAGCAGTGGGCACCCTCCTGGGCCTAGGCAGGTCCTGGCCCTCCCTAAGGGGATGGGTGGGGCTGTCCTCGCTGTCCATTGGCCTGGAGCTGGGCACCCGCAGGCACGTGGCTTGCCCCATCCCTCTCCCTCCTTCCCTCCCCACCCCACCCATTCCTGCTGCTAAGCCCGCCTCCTTTCTCCCACCCCAGGGCTGGTCTCCGCGGCAACTTGGTGTGGCAGGGTGCTGATTGGCTGACCTGGCTGTCAGGTCACAGGCTCAGGCTGGTTCACCACGCAACTCACACAGGGCTTGGGCAAGGGTGGGTGTTTAACCCCTTAGGCCCAACTCCAGTGCCCATGGCCACGAGGTAGCAAGGAAGGAGGGGAGAAGCACAGGACACACGTAGGAAGGAGAGGTATTTGTGAGGTTCTCTAGCTTCTGGGAAACTCCCCCAACTCTTACCCAGGGCTCCAGCGCCCATGCCAACTGAGGTGCTGTCTGGAAATGATGCTGGTGCCAACCAGGCCAAGGGGGCACTCCTCCTGGTCCCATCATCTGGGGGTGGGGTGGGGCACCAGTGCCAGGATGCCCACCCCACCTTGGGCACCCTTCCCACATCTGCATCCCAGAGTGCCCAGCCCCCTGACGCCCCATGAGGGCGGCCCATCCCCACCCAGCCTGGCATGCCCCCTCTTGCTAAGGCCTTGTGGGCATGGGTGTGTGTGGTGGTTGGGGGGGCAGCTTGTGCCAGGGAACCAGGCAAGGTCTGTTTGCCTGGTAGGGGGAAGAACTGGGGGCCCCACCCCATCGCTCCCCCTTTCCTGCCACCCCCCCAGGCTCCCCTCACTGTCAGGCCTGCTAGACCGGCCAAGCAGGTGGGCAGCTCTCTTGAAACTGGGCCCTGAGTCAAGCCTGCCCCATCTTTGGTGGGGGGAAGACTTAGGGGTGAGAAAGGTAGGAGGGGGGCCAAGGTGGGAACTCCTATGGTGTACCTCAGTGCCCTAGGGCACCTGCCAGGGTGTGTCCAGCACTGTGGAGCACACTGGGCCTGAATTGGAAAGGAAGGGTCTGGAGCTCTTTTTCCAGGGGCTGACCTCAGGCAGTATCCAGTGAGGGCTGGGGGCACCAGCACCCCAGATGCAGAGGCTTCAAGCAGCCGGAGAGCAGGGACATAGCCCCCAAGGGGCAGATGAGTGAGGCTGGCCCCCCTTCCCCACACCCTGGGGATTAGGGGAGTGAGGCTTAGTGTGGGGGGCAGCGGGCGGAACCAGGATTAGCAGCAGAGAAAATAGATATGGGGCTGAGATGCAGGCACACAGACCCCCCCCCCCCCCAATCCCACCAAGGGCTTCTCCTTCTCCAGGTGCAGCAGCTCTGCGGAGGGAGGGTGAGGTCTGGCTGTGACATCCTCCTCCAGGGTGATGGAGGCCCGGGGCATGGCCTGGTGCCCACCCCCCACCTTGGCTAGCTACCCTCCCTCTTACTTCTTTCTCCTTTCTGCCCCCCACCCCCACCCCAACTCCAGCCTCAGGTTCTCTTCCTGTTTTTTTGGAGCTAAGTTTGCACGCAGCCAGGGTTTTGGCCTGTGGCTGGACCAGGGGGTGGGGAAGTAGGGCAGCCGGTCCAAAGTCCTCAGGGACCCAGGAATCCTAGCTCCTCAGCTTCTCCTACCCTTCCCAGGGCCCCTGGAGCCCAGGGGCTAGGGCCATCTGGACTACCCAGTTGGGAAGGCCAGACGAGGGGCTGACGGAGTCCCCTGGAGGACTACGTGGGTGGGCATGGAAGGCGGGCATGGAAGGCGAAGCCCCCTGGCCAAAGATGTAGGGCCTGGACACGCCCTCTATCTGCACCCCAGCCCCTCTCCGCACCCCAGCCCCTCTGGGCCAGTGCGTGGCCTACCCATCCCCCACACACCGCTTCCCCCTCCTAACCTCACCACCCCCAGCACTCACACTTCCTGGGGGCCAGGCGGGGAAGGGAGACCGCAAGCCACGAAGGGGGAAGGAGGGCAGGGGAGTTGGCTGCTTCCCGGTGCTGTGGGGGTTAAGCCTCTCCTCCCTGAAAATCCCCAATTCCTGATGCTCCTCAGTACTCTCCAGTGCTCCCCAAGATGAAGGAGATCTCAGTGCCCCTGCATGTTTCCTCTCCCTGACACCCGCCCTCAAGTGGCCAGCGGGCCACACTGGGGTGGGGGGGAGGTGGTAGAGGAGGGCATGGGCCACTTCCCTTCCCCAGCCTTGCCCCTTACCCCTTGGGGACTCCTGCCCACAGTCCCCCCATTCCTTGACCTCCTCTCCCTGTCCCCTCTCTGCCAGACATCCTATGCTTCCCTTCCTTCAGCCTCGGCCAGCCTCCAGCCTCTGGCCTCCGCTCTAGGAGTCTGTGGCTCATGGCCCCCAGGAGCCACCTCGCCCTCTCCTTTCTTTTTCTTCAGGTCTAGACTCCAGCCTCTCCCGCTTCCTCCATTCCACCCTGCTCGGAGCATCCCTTCCCTTCTCCCCAGGCAGGTGGGCAGGCAGGCAGAGAGAGAGGCCCAAGGAATCAGATCAAGGAGCCAGGCCTGCCTTTCGAGCCCTGGTCTTGCCATGGGATGGCCACATTCAGCACACCCATGCCACCCTTCTGGAAGAAGCACAGGATCAAAATTTGGGGGCCAGCTGGGGAGGATGGGTGGCGGGGGTGGGGGCAGTGCGGAGAGAGCGGATGTGGGGTGGGGTGGGGGGACAACCCAGGCCTCTCTGCCCGTCAGAATTTCCAGCCCTGGAGCCGCTGGGCTTTCCCCAGAGGGCACCCACCCTGGGCCAGGCGACAATGCACCTGGACAGACCCTGGACATTAGGGCTCCCAGCGGGATCTGCCTGGGCAGTGCCGGCTTCCCGTAGGCCAGAGGAGCCGGCACAAGGTGCCAGGGTCTGCCCGGTGCCCACCCCCTCCCCCCAGCCTAGCGTCTCAGGCTGGGTAACCGAGCTGGCTGGTAACCCCACACCCGCCAAGCCGCGGACAGAAACCTGAGCCCCCCAGCCCCAGAGGACACCCCAGCCCGATCCCCAGAGCCCGGCTCCCTGCCAGCCTGTCCAGCCTCCTGTCCTGGCCCAGCAATCCCTCAGCTCCTGTCAGCTCCTTCTGCTCCCCTGCCCTCTGGGTCCCCTGAGTCCTGAAGCTTCCACACACTCCAGCTCTCGGGACCCTCAGCTCCCTAAACCTTCCCCAGGGGGAAGCTTGGACACCCTCTTCCTGGCTTGTTTTGCAGTCCCTCTCTGACCCTTGGCCAATGCTAGGCCTCCAAGCCTCCCCTGAGGCCTGTTCTCCCAAGGCAGAGCAGGGCCTACTCACCTGAACGCGGAGGGGCCTTGCCGGCAACTCCTCTTGGCCCCTGGGGGGAGCAGGTTGGGAGGGTGGGGGAGGGCGGGCTGGGGGGGGGGAGGTGGGGTGGCTGTTCCCCGCTCCAGCTCCCTCCTTCAAAGGGGCCGCCCACGACCTGGCCCAGCCCCTCCCCCCTTCAGCCTTAACCCTCTGGGTGCTGTCCCCCTCCCCCAAGCCGGGAGGGAGGGGTTACCAGAGGGCTGGCAGCGTGGGAGAGGGCCTAAAGTTTTGCCTGTGGTGCCCGAAGCCCCAGCTGTACCCACCCCCGCTCGTCCTCACTCAGTCCTGAAAGGGGAAAAAGGTGAGCGTAGGCAAGGTAGGAGCTGGGACAGTCCAGGAGGACAGAGGTGAGGAGGAGCCACGGGAGAGGCTGCTGGAGGTGGGACCAGGAGAAGGAAGAAGGGAGGGGAGGGGACAGGAGGTGGCCATGGCCAGAAGAGGGAGGAGGGGAGCCCTTGGACAGTCAGTGCCAGGGGTGACAGGTACCCAGGCCCCTGCCCCCAGGAGTACACGGCACTACAGGGGGCCACAGGGAGGCCCTTCAGGCCCCTGTGGGCCCCCGAGACCCCTGGGAGCTGACCAAATCCTCCCCACCCTGTACTGGGCTGGGGCCCTCAGGGGCTGGGCAAGGCAGCACCCCGCCCTCCCCATGCCTCACCCCAAACCCACTCACATACCACAGTTCCTTGCCCGGGCGCCAGCCCCTGCCAACCAGGCCAGGGGGCAGCCCTTGTGCCAGCCCCCAATGGCCAGGGGGATCAAGGGGATGGAGCTGGCCCGAGAGGGGTGGACAGATGGGGGGGAGCTGTGGGCACGGAAAGAGGAAGGAGCCAGGAGGGGGCATTTGCTGGGAAGCCTGGCCCCACCCCTTGCGCAAGCTGCTGCCACCCTGGCCGGTTGGGTGGGACCCGCCTGGGCCTGAGGGGCAACTCAGGAGGGCTCTGAGCCCAGAGATGGGTGGGCCATGAAGTTCCACTGAAACACCTCCTAGGGTCTCTTATTCCTGGAATGAGAGGTGCCCAACGTGCCCTAGACACGAGGCCAGTCCAAGTCCTCCTGGGTTGAGGAGGACCATTGAAATGCCCCCTAAAACATCTCCTCCCCTTTCCCCCCAACAGCTGCTGGCTCTACGCCGCTGGCCTGCTGCCCCTCACCAGCTCCCGGCCCGGTTGGCACCTACCCACCAGGATGCTGGCAGTCCTGCCCTCCTCTCCCTCCTACCCTCCTGCTCCCAGCGCCCCATGCCAACTGTCGGCCTGGGGTGGGGGAGGGTTACCCCTGCGTCGTGGTGCCAGTCAGGCGGGTCCAGTCCCAGGTCCTACAGAGAAGGCCCAAGACACTGTTCTGAGCCATCTCCTCAGGAGGCTGCACACAAGTCAGGGCCTATACAGAGAGCCCAGAAGACGATGGCCAGCCCAGGAAGCACTTACTGAAAGCTCCATTCCCCAAGGTGGGTGCCAGCCTCCTAGCATTCCCTCTGCCTCAGCATTTGCTTGGGCACCAAAGTCCCCATGATTCCTGAGAGCCCTGGTGCCTGTAGCCTGTGAGGGCCTGGGGTGGGGCTGCTCTCTGCCCTTTGATCGCCATAAAGGCAGGGAACCAGCCTAGAGGGCAGGGAAGGGGTTCATGGGGCCCCTCCATTTTACTCCTGCCAGGGGCAGCAGGGTAGGATGGGGGCATCTCTTGGGTGGGGCTCTAAGGTAAGAATGGTAGCATGTCCTAGCAGAGGAGAAGAAGGCGGGTGGGCATGAGTACCTGGTGTCGCATGGACACAGGATGGTGAGAACAAGGTGGGGACTGGGGTGAGATGCAGAAGGTACCCATGTCCCAATTCATCCAATCCCATCCAGCAATGTTTCCAGACTTAACCCTATTGAGAGAGCAAGGAGGACTACAACTCCCAGTATGCACCACAATTGTTCTGCATGTACCCTGGGAGTTGTAGTTCCCAAGAGAAGTCGTGTGTTCTCCCTAGAGCCCTGCTGATGGGGTGGGGATGGCAGAGCAGTAGATTTGTTCAGAAATCTCCAAGGGGACTGCGTTTAGAAGAGGTAAAAAGCTAAGAGGTCCACGGTGGAGGGGGAGAGGACCCCTTCTCCCAGGCAAAGGGGAGGAAAGGAGGAAGGAAGGAGGAGAGGATGTCTGTTGAAAGGGGCATATGGGTGGGGAGGGGTGTAGGGGGGTGGAAACAGGAAGGAAACTGAAGCCAGAGACATGAGGTCGAAAGCAAAGGCCTGGTAGAGCCGTACTCTGAAGCCTGGCAGGGACTGGGAAGGCATAAGAGGAATTAGGGATGCCAACTGGTGGCAGATCAGTGCGTTTGTTGGGGTCCCGGGGCCCCTTCGGCCCCTGGATCTGGCACAGGTACTTGCTGGCTTGGCTCTGGGACACTAGCAGGCAGAGGAAGAGGTGGTAGGGAGAGGTCAGGCCAGGCCTAGTGGGCCACGTGCTGGAGGGAGGTAGGCAGGGGTTAGGCCCAGGTGTGAGGTCAAGGAATTATGCCCACAGAGGAGGGTGCTACCTTCAGGGCCAAGGCCATGGCATCTGGAGGCCTCAGCGAAGACAGAATGACATAGCCACAGGCACCAGCCTCCCACCCAGCCCTACAGAGGGGCAGGGGTGCAGTGAAGAGGGCAGCCCTCTTTGGTCTCCTTGTGGAATGTGTTAAAGGTAGCTCTCCCTTGGCCAGGGAGCCTGTGAACATTAGAGGCGGCAACTCGGCAGCCCAGACAGCACTGAGTGCCTTTCCTTGGAGGGGGGTGGGGTGGGGTGTGTGGAGGTCAGAAGTGGGCAGAGGCTGTGTTTTGAAGCAACTTTCCCTAGGCTTCCCAAGGCTCTGAGACAGATGCTTACAGGCCCCAACTGAGACTCCTGCCAAGACCTGAGTATGACGGGGTGTGCTTGGAGGGGGTGGGGGTCTTCCTCGCCCCTCCAAAGCCCTTGATAGTGGACGACAGTAGCTCTAACCCCTTTCCCCCAGCCCCCCAGGCCCGCCTTGGCGCTTGGCCTCCTGTGCGTTGGCAGGACTGGGGGTGGGGGGGCAGCAAGGCAACTTCAAACTGTCCGGGCAAAACGTCAAGTTTACTCACGAGTTTACTCAGCAGAAGGAGGGGGGAAGAGGCTCGAGAGGGCACACCCCATGCCAGGGTCCTATCCGTCTCCTGTCCCCACCTTCCTACCCCCATTCTCCTCTTCAGCCCTGGGCCAAAACAGCCATAGGCCCCAAGGCTTGGTGGCAGGAGAGTCTCAACTCTCAGAAGGTCACGGAACCAAGTAGGCCAGAGGCAGGAAGCCCCGAAGCAGAATCAGAGGCTCCTGTCGGAGGGCAGTACTATGTCCAGAGCCCAGTGACTGCCCATCTTAGGGCCTTGGCCTTGGACTAGAACTGGGTCTCTCAGCCACCAAGAAGGGGGCAGTACCAGGCCAGACTTACTGCATTTGAGTGGTCCCCTGAGCAGTGACTTCTGACCCCAGATGACCAGTCATAGGCAGTGCCCCAGGCAGCATGGTGCCATCTGGGAGGCCATAGGATCAGGGGCTCGTTCTCTCAGCCTTGGCTGGGAATGGGGGGCCAGCACCCTATCTGACCTACTTCCCTTTCCTCCCCACCTGCTTTCATTCTCTGCTGCTCTCCCCCAGCCTTCACTGTCCCCACCCGAGAGGCGCTCCACCCCCCATGCCCGCTGGCCCCCTCCCCCACCCTCCCCCAGGGTGCCAAGTGCAAGCACACAAAGGGCCCGATGGTGCATTGTTAGCCCAGCCCCCGCTGCCCGCCGCACCCTCCCGGGTCGGGCATGAGGCCAAGGAGGAGCTGGGGGCCCTGGGTGCCAGGGGGCACCACGGGGAAGGGGGAAGAGGTCAACACCTGTCTCCCAGCACTAGGGTCCATATCAGCCAGAGCTGTGTGGTGATGAGAGTGCCCTGGGAGAGCAGACCTCTGGCCTGACACCTGAGCCTGGTGGGCACTGCCTTCCTCCCTCCCCAGAGCCCCTCTGGAGGACAGTGACCCCTTTCTGACCCCTGTGCTAAGGCTGGGGGGTGTGGTACCCAAGGGAGGGGATAGCGCCTGGGGGTGCCAGCAGGCTGCATCGTGCCTGCAGCAACCATGTAACAGAAGCACGCTGGGGGAGCTGGGGTCCCGGGGGCCGGGGCCAGGACGCAGTGACAGAGATTTCTTCTTGTTTCATCAGCTACTCCGGGGGGAGCCCCCTGCCCTTCTCCCCAGTCACCACAGGCAAGGCGCAATGAGTGCTGCCCAGGCGCAGTCACAAATTTGGCCCTCCTGGGCCTTGCATGGCCCTCCAGGCGCCCACTCTCCCCCACAACCCAATGCCCACCCCATGCCAGCTCTGCT
Organism: Vulpes lagopus; assembly: GCF_018345385.1. Classification (NCBI taxonomy): domain Eukaryota; kingdom Metazoa; phylum Chordata; class Mammalia; order Carnivora; family Canidae; genus Vulpes; species Vulpes lagopus. The sequence goes on along the minus strand of NC_054824.1, from coordinate 143,849,121 downwards.
AGCAGTGCCAGGCAGGTACAGGGGTGACCAAACCAGTTGGTGTGTGGCGGGGGAGCAGGAGGCAACCCCATAATCCTCCAGGCCTCACCCTCCACAGCACAGACACCCTCAGGGAACAGTGAGTCCCCATCCTGGTTTAACCCCTCACTGCTGGGTCTGGCTCCCCCCCCCCCCCCCAGGAGCTGCCTCCCTCCTCCAGGGATAAGTTGGGGGAAGGGGGAGTCGCTACGCTGACTCACTCCCATTCTCAGCTGCAACTAGGGGTCTGCAAGGCGTTGGGGCGGGGGTCAGTTCAAGAACGCCCTCCACCTGGCCCGGAAGCCAGGACAGCCTGCTGGTCTCCCCCTCTCCTCGGCACCCACTTCCGGTGTCCCAAACTAGGTCAGCAGCGCTCGTTTCCTGTGGGTCAGCTAGCACCCGCGCCTCTGCCCCTCCCCTGCTCCGGACCCAGGCTCCCCGCCCCCCCCAGGGCGCCCCGAGGTCTCACCACGTCTCAGCCGCCCTTTGATACGTGGGGGTTGTGCGGGGCGGGGGGCAGGGGACCCGCCCTCTCTCCAAACAGCAGCAGGGCCGGGGCGCCTGGGCAGGCACGTGTCCGGGCACAACCCGCTGCCCACGCCGCCCCCCCACTCCTGCCCCCCCCCCGCCCCGCTCTGGCCGGGACACGTCGCTCTCTTACTTGGGGTGGGGTGGGAGGAGAGAGCGAAGGCTGGGAATGGAAAGCAGCCCCCCCACCCCTTTGAATGGCAGCCCTGTGCCAGCGGCGCTCCCAGTAGCTTCCACGACTAAACAGTAGCGACCCCCACTCTGGAGGGGCAGGTGCGCGGGCGCCGGCGGGGGGGCGGGGGTGGTGGTGTAGAAGTCCTCCCGGCCCCTCGCCCTTGCTCCGGCCCGGGGAGGGTGGCGGCGGAACCGGCGCCCGCGAGAAGGGACCGGGACCGAGGGCGAGCCCCACTACTGGACACGGAGCGCGGCTCCGGAGGCGCAGGAAACCGAATAGTCCAGCCGGTAACTTCCCCCCCCCACCCCGGGCCGCGGCGCCTCCTGCGCTCCCCCCGCCCCCCGCGCCCCTGGCCCAGGTCCAGCCCACCGCGCCAGGGGGCGCGGGGGAGGGCGCCTTGTCCCAGTTAGAGTCCGTCAGCGTTTCCATTCCCTCAGCCCGGGCGGATCGGGGGTCTCCCCGCAAGTCCCAAAGGAGACGGGGGAGCGCTCGGCGCCGCCTCACCCTCTCTCCATCCCGGAGCCGCCGGTCGGTCTGGTCCCAAAAGTGCAGAGAAAGTTTCTGGGGGCCCCTCCGCCCACCTTTCCTCGCACTTAAAATCGACTCCAAAGACGCGGGGTGCGGGGAAGGCGCCGGGAAGAGGAGTGGTGGGAGTCGGGTCTGCATGCGTGTGTGCGCGCGTGGGGGGGGTCCCACTCACAGGACAGACGAAGGACACTGCAGTAGTCTCGCGTCCGGGGGACCCCGAGCCGGGGACAAAAGTAGGGTCCACTCACCTCTCCGCCTTCGGGTCCGCTGGCCGGAGCCGCTGAAGCACGGGGTGTGGAGAGAAGCGCGTCCCCCGCCGGCCCGGGGGCTTGGGGCCCTGCTCCGGTCCTAGTCAGAAGGCCGCGGTCAGTCGCTCGCCGCTCTCTGCTGGGGGGCTCCTCCTCCGCAGCCCTCGGCCTCCTCCTGCCGCCCGCCCCCCCCTCGGCCGCCGAGAGCCGTACATTCACCTGGCTCCCACCCGCCCCCCCCTTAGGGCCCGCCTCACCTGTCCTGCTGTCTCACCTGTCCTCCCGCTGGCTTTCCCCCCATCCCTCCCCTCCCTCCCCCCGCCCCCTGCCACCCCCCAAACTCCCCCCCCAACCCTTAGCAACACCCTCTGTCACTTCCTGGTTTTTCACCCGCCCCCCAGGTCCCCCTCCCTCCGCCCAATAAGGATATAAACTTCAACCCCTCGGTCCAGCCAGTCCCTGCGGGGCGCAGATGGGTCCCTCCCTCCCCTGGCGCTCCCTTCCTCTGAGCTTCTACTCTGCTCTCCCAGCCTTGGCCACCCTCCTCGTTTTCCCTCCTTCTCTCCTGCGCTCTCTTTCTCCCTCCACCTGCCGCGGTCCCTCTCCCCCTCCCTCTCCCTCTTTCTCCCCTAGCCCCTATCTCTAGCAGTCCACCTTAACTCGGGCTCCACCCCCGACCCCCATCCAGCCCTCCGCGGCGGCCCCGCCCCGCCCCCTGCGCTCCGCCGCCCTACCCGCCCATTGGGCTGCGCACCCGCCCGTCTCAAGTGGGTCCCGCCCCGCGTTCCGCCAGGGAGGGGGCGGAGCCAAGGGGCTGGCCTGAAACCTGGAGGAGGGAAAGGGGGAGGGGCAGTGTCCGCAGTGGCCCGGGAACCCAGCGCCCCCATCGTGGGCTCTCGGTCTCCACGAGGGGCTTTGGTGCAGTCACCCAGTCGGGAGGGAAGGGTCTGAGAGGTTAAAGATAGGCCGGGTGGGGGTGAGGCGGGACTTAAGGGATTGAGGAAGGGGGGGTCCCGGGAGGGGCTATAATCAGGTCAGTGCCCCGGGAGGTAGGGGGAGGGGAGCCGCCAGGCCTTGGCTCCGGCTCCTACGCCCCTCCCCGACTCCGAGGGCGCGGGGGAGTGGGGGCTGCGGGCACTGTGCATCCCTCCCCACGCGTGACGGCGCCCCGCGGGGAGGGAGTGGCGCCCTGGGCAAGCAGCCTCTGCGCCCCAGCCGGTGCCCGCTGCGGCCTTGGCATTGTCGGAGGGGAGGGGCTGGGCCCGCAAAGGGGGAGGGGAGGCGCGCTCGCGCGGTTGCTCCCCGCCTCCATTCCGCCTGCTCCCTAAGTGGAGAAACTGAGTCTCCGCGAAGAAGGGACCTCTGGACCGGGATTCATTCGGAGACCCCGGTGGCCAGGGGAGCCTGGGCGTTTCCAGATGTGTGTGGGGGGCGGGGTACGTCCTCGACGCCCCCGCCGGTGAAGAAGGCAGCCTGGGGGAACGCGTCCAGCAGTGGACTCGTCCAGCGGCGCCCGCCGCGCTCTGTACCCGGACGGCCCCTCCCACTGGTGTAAAACGGAGTCAAATCCTGCTACCGCGAGCCAGGTTCCGTTCCCCGCAGCCGGCCGGGCCGAACCGGGGCCGACTCGCTCCCGCTTCCCCAGCCCCCTCCGCGGGGGGCCTCCCTCCCTTTCCAGCAGGTGGCTCCGCGCGACACCAGCTCAACCTGTTGGACCACAATGGGCGGCGCCAGGGGGCCCTGGCCCTCACCCGGGCTGACCCGGGATCCCCGCGCAGGGGGAGGGGCGGAGTCCCGGGTCCTCCCTCCCTCTCCGGCCGTGACTCAGCCTCGGGGCCGCTACCCTGCGCCCCAGCCAGGGGCGGAAAGTGTGAGGCGCTCCTGAGGGCCCGGGCCAAGCCAAACAGCCCCCCACCTCAGACATTATCTCACTGGAGAATTAGGGGGGCTGTAGGAAGGAGGGGGTAGCAGCAGGCCTAGGGCGCTCCCGCTCGCGAAGTCCGCTCCAGGTTTTTCTATCGTCCCTGTTCCCCTTGGGCCCTGCGGCCGGTCACTGCTCCGGGTTTTCTTCTCGGCCCCGCCGGACTGTCTAGTCGTTGAGCGCCGGGAGCGGCGGGGTCCAGGCCAGGGTTTCTCCCTCCCTCTCCTGCCGTCGGGATCGCGCTGGCCTAGGGAAGAGTCGTGCTGGGGGATAGGCGGCAGTGCCACGGAGAGGGGGCTGCTGCTCGGAGGAGGGGGCAAGGCCCAGGCAAAGGAGGGCGGGAAGGTGGCTCTGGCAGGGCAGAGCCTGGGTGTCCAGAGGCAGCCCAAGGGCGGACGCCTTGGCACCAGACCCTAGGTACGGAGAAACGAGGGGCGCCCCGGGCCTCTGGCCGCCCCGTCCACCCTCGCCTAGGGTCGTCTCCGGAGTCTTGCTGGACCCGGGCTGGACCTGCCAGCAGCGGGACCTAGAACCTCCTGTCTGTTCCTCCGCGACAGCCTGCCCCCGCTCCCGCCAGCACCCACGTTTCTCTTCTCGTCCATACAGCTTCCTTGCAGGCGCAGAAGTAGGAGGGGGGATCCCCGACTCGAAATTCCCGCCTTCCCTCTAGCTCCTGGCTCCTGGTTAGAGACTGCAGCAACCCAGAAAGCCCGACTGGGGGCTGCGCCCCCTTCCAGGAGCACTCCCCACCCCCTCACCCCCACCCCGCCCCCAGCGGGGCCCCAGGGGGCCTGCTGCCACCCCCGCCCTGCCACCAGGCCGGGACTGGCACCGAGGTCTGCAGGGCAGGTGTGGGGCCTACAGGGGCCTCCCGGGGAGGGGGCGGGCATCCCAGATTCGCACATGCAGACCTAAATCTCAGGCGACCAGCCAGCCCTTAATTTTGAGGGCAACGTCACAGGAGATGGGTAAATCCCGGAAAGTGAGACGTGCTTGACGGTGCGAAGGATGCCAGCCCGGGCTGGGAGTTCATCCCTCCTCGCGAGGGCTGTGTACCTGGGGCCGGGGGCGACGGCTCCGGTGACAGCCAGGTGTCGGACTGGCCACGTGCGCTCAGGGACAGCTGCAGGACAGTTAGGTGTTTGCAGAGCGCGCTTCTGGCGGAAGAAGGGCTGGGCTGTCTGGGCAGGGTCCTGAGTGAGTGGGTCTGGGGGCCTGTGTTGGAAGATGGGCGGGGGTTGCTGAACTAGAAGCCGAGCGTCAGCTTGCCCTGGGCGCCCACCTCTTCCCCGCTCCCCCCGCTGCCCCGGCTGCCTCCGCTTCCCTCGAAAAACCCGCCGCCCAGGAAACCGCTGGGGGCGCTCAGACCGCAGCACCCCCCCGCTCGCCGCCCCCCGGCGCCCCCACCGCGACCGCCCAACCCACCTGAAGGGGCCGTGGCTGCCAGGGTTGCCCCTCCCGCCGACTCCCCCCCACACCTGCGGGCGCACTATTTATAACCCAGCGCCTATTCCGGGCCTCTGGGCGGGAGCCGGCTGCGCCTCAGCGCTAATCGTCTCCGGGATCTCTGCGCCCCTCAGGGCCGGGGGAGATAAATTTAGCCTCAGGAAGCTCGGGGAACAATTTCCAAAACTCCACGTCCCGGAACAGGCGAAACAGAACCCCTGCGCCCTCGGCCTCGGAGGGGCGGCCAGCAGGCGGCGCAGGTGCCGCGGCCCCGCGAGCCCGGCGGAGAAGCCGGGGCTGGTGGAGGACGCGAGGGTCGGGGGGCGGCGGCTCCGGCCGGGAGGGGCCGGAAGGACGCGCAGGGCAGGCTGTACAAAGTCTTAGCTGGGAGTAACCGAGAAAGGGCTTGGGGACTTCTGCCCTTCGAAGGGGAAATGACTGCTATGCAAACGAGATGCAAATAGGAACGCCAGGAAGCGCTGGTGCCCTTGGGGGTCTGCGCTCCCGCGTGGGTGAAACCACGCCGCACCCCTCCATCCCTCGGCTTCGGGGCGTTGCAGGGAAAACGCGGGCCCCTACCAAGATCGTTAGTAAAATAGCTGGTTTAGTGCGCTCGGCTCACAGACCCTGTGGCCAGGACCCCTGTCCTCCACTTGCCTTTGGCACACCATGTCCGCCGGAATCCGCTGGGAATCCTGGCTGTCAGGCCGCTCCTCCCAGGGCTGTCGCGTTTAGGGGTCCCTTTCAGCTTCGCGGAGGCTCAGGCCCGGTTTTATCCCGCCCTTCCCCTACCTCCATGTGGCCACTAGAGGGCGCCCGGGCGCCCGGGGTAAGATCTTCCCTACCCCTCCCCTCTTCTGCCGCCCACGCCCTGCCCTGAGCTCCTGAGAGTGGTTTGGACACTCCAGACCTGAGCTTACCCTCGCTCTTTTTCCCATGGAGAGGAGTGGGCAGGTGTAGAGCAGGAAACCATCTCCTGGCTTGTGTGGACGCCCACAGGAGCTGGGGAAAGCAAGTACAGGAGCTGTGTGGAAGTGAAGTGGAAGTGGGGGTCACCAGGTGGGTGCAGATCATGGCACTGGTCCTCTTCATGCATGGCCTTCCTGGCCCCATCTCCCAGGCACCGGTTCAGAAGAGGAAGGCTGGACAGTGGAGAGAAACCCTGGACTTGAGATGAAGAAATCTAGGTTCACCGCCTGACCACCCCATTGCAGTGTGCCCTGGGCATGACCTTGACGGGTCGCTTCTCACCTCTCTGGGCCCATTTTCTTCAAGGTGGCAATGACTGACTGCCCTCGCCCTGCCACCTTGCAGAGTGGGCCTGCGTAAGTCTGCAAGTGTGTTGTGGAGTGAGGAGGGCTCTCAGAGGGTGCACAAGCTTTTCGTTATTCTCCCACCCTCTCCTCAGCCTCTCCACCTTCAGGACACTCTTGAAAGTTGACCCTGTCCGTGGACCACCTCTCGTCACTCCCCTTTGCCCTCTTTCAACGTCCCAGGCCCCGCCCCCTTCCATCCACCACTGCCAGGGTGCTCTTTCCTGGACGTCCCCACCCCTGGCAAATGCCCTTGGACTCAGGACCCTCAGACTCCAGGATCCACCTGCAGGTGCCATCCCAGCTGGTGGGTGTGGGGGCTAGAAAGGAAAAGGAGGCAGAAGGCCAGAGCTGGAATCAGGGTGGGGCTCACCAAGCAGGGTTCAGGCTACTGAGGGGGAGGTAGGAGCTCCATATTCATGTGGGAAGGTGAATTATGTGCCTCCTCCACTGCTAACTGCTCTGGTTGCATTGAGGACTTTACCCCTTCCCACTGCTGTGCTCTGGGGGTTAGGTGGGCTCAAGGGACCAGGAAAGAGCACTGACTTGATTTTGTGGGGGCCTAAGGAGGGTGGCTAAGCTGCTGGGGTGAAAAATCACCTTGAGGTACACCTGGCTGGCTCAGTTGGTTGAGTGTCAGGTTTTTGGTTTTGGCTTGGGTCATGATCTTGGAGGCGTGAGGTCGAGCCTGCGTTGGGGATACTTGGGATTCTCTCACTCTGCCTACCCACTGCCCCCCCCCCCTTACGTGCGTCCTCTCTCTCTCTCTGTCAAATAATCTTTTTTAAAATAAATGAAAAGTGGAGCACTGTGGAGTACTGTTCTATTGCCAGAAGGACGGAGGCAGGCTCCACGTATACTGATAGGAATCCTGTATGGGCCATGCAGAGGGAGGGATATGGGGCCATGTGGAGAGCGTGTTGTCAACTCACAGAGTACCAGTGGGTGGGGGTGCCTGGCTGGCTCAGTCTGGGGAGTGTGTGACTCTCTCACTCTCTTTTTAAGCAGGGTCCACACCCAGCATGGAGCCCAATGCAGAGCTTGAACTCAGAACCTGAGATTAAGATCAAGAATTGGACGCTTAATTGGGCCACCTAGATGCCCCAAGTGTGTGACTCTTGATCTTGGGATTGTGAGTTTGAGTCCCACACTGGGTGTAGAGATTACTTAAAAATTTTTTTTAAAAAAGATTTTATTTATTTATTCATGAGAGACACAAGAGAGAGAGAGAGGCAGAGACACAGGCAGAGGGAGAAGCAGGCTCCATGCAGCGAGCCTGATGTGGGACTCGATCTCAGGACTCCAGGATCATGCCCTGAGATGAAGGCAGATGCTTGAACGCAGATGCTTTAATTGTTGAGCCACCCAGGCATCACCCACCCCCCAAATAAAAGCTTAAAAAAAAAAAGAATGTGTATGCATTCAGGCCAGCCACTTCTCTCCACCACTATAGCTAAGATACCTGCTCTGAGCCCCTGACATGTTGGCCTCCTGATGGGGCTCTCCTGTCCTACCCTTGCTCCTTAACGTCTGTTCTCAACACAGTAGCCAGTGTGAACACCTTGCAGTGGCGTTTTCATTTCACTTGGCACAGAGTTCGGCCCTATGTCCCCTGGCTTAGAGGCCCTCAAGGACCTGGCCCACAATCTGGCCCATACCACCCCAGTCAACTTGTCCTTTTTTCCATACACCTATCACCTAATAACATCTCCACACTTATTTTATTTGTTTCTATTTTATTTTCTGTATCTGCCCACGAGAATATAAGCTCCGTGAGTACAGGGACCTATTGTGCTCCTGCTGCGTTCAGAGCGCCCAGACCAGTGTGCAGCGGATGCTCAATGACATTTGTTACATGAATGAACGCATGGAGATGCAGTATGTGTGCAGACTATCTCTGGAATGTTCTCCAGGAGCCTAGCAAAAGCTGACTAACTCCTGGGCAGAGAGCTGGGGGTGGGTGGGGGTGTGCACTTCTCACCAGCATAGCTCCTCACTCGTCTTTACAAAAGGAGGTGTATGTCATCTTTACAAAAGGAGACAAAACATGCCCAGAAAAACTGAGTTAACTCAGAAGTTGGGGGGGAACTGGTCTCTGGGAGTGGGGAAAGTGCCTGGTATAGCATCCCCAGGCCTGAGCCCCAGGAGAGGAGGGGGAAACAGCCAGCCCCAAGAGGGCCCGGGGCATGTGAGCTCAGGCTGGGGTGGGGGGTGTGCGTGGGCCATGAGGTCTGCTCAGCTGGTGTGTACTAGGATGTCCTTCAGGGAAGCATGTTGGTGGCTGCCTGGGGGAAGTGGAGCACCTCTGTGCATTCTGGCTGCTTGTGCCTGTGCTCTGTGCTAAGCCCGAGGCCACCCAGGTCCAGGTCTTTTCCCAAGATCTCCAGAGTCAGGCAGCAGGCCAGACTAGGTTTTGGATTTGGGTTCCCAGCCCCAGGCACAGGACTTCATAGACCCCACCCAAGCTGGATCCCTCCCTACCCACCAGGCCTTTCCACCCTCTACCTTCCCCACCCAGGTATCAGTGAGTCAGAAAACCTGGTTTTCAGTCTCAGCTCTGTCCAGGACAACCTCCTTCCCTCCCTGATCTGTACTCTGGCTCCAGACCCTTCCAGGACTGAGTTTTTCTGACATTTAGGACTTGAGGCCTCAAGGCCTATTTATTTTATATGTGTACACACACACACACACACACACACACACACACACACACTTCATTGATTCTCAAACACAGATATTAGGGGACAGGGGACAAGCCCATTCCTGGCACTGAGAGGATGGGAAAATCAACCATCTGGGCTGGTGGGCTCCCTGTGCCAGGCCTGGAGACGGGCCAGGTCCTGCAGCAGTCTTCCTGGGGTCGCAGCCAGCAGGCCAAGCTCCCGTGCCCCGGAGGTCTACTGGAGGTAGGTGCGGGGAGCGGAGGCCTAGGGACGCAGGACTGGCAGACAGACGGCACAAACTGGAAGCAGGACGCATATGTCACTCGATGCTGTGGCCCATCCTTGGCCAAGCAGCTGGTCCTGGGAGTCCTGCTGGGGGCCAGGCTGGGTGCTAGAAGAGAGAAGGGGAAGCTGAGGGGCAGGCTTCAACACAGTGGGGTAGCCAGGCCTCCTGTTTGCCCTGCCCCCCTACCTGAGCATTGCCAGCTGCCAGCCTCAGGGAGGTTGTCCCCCTGTCAATCCAGCAGCTCTTTGATACACCAGCAGCAGAGGATGATATAGGCAAGTTCCTTCAGGGTCTGCTGCAGGCCCTCCCACCCCGTGCCCAGCTTCATGACAGGTACCCGGAGACCAGTGTCTCCCAGGACTCGTCTGAAGGAGAAAGGCAGGGCGTGGGCCAGGGGCTGTGTCTGGGGCTGCATGTGGCCAGCAGCTCTGAGGCATGTGGGAGCCGCCTCTAGTGCCTTTTATCCATGGCATCCCCACCCCCCAGACCTCATGACTGTGGGGACAAAGGCCCCGGGGTCTAGCACAGGGAAAGTTCTGGGCCCCAGAATAGGCTGAGTCAGCCTCCCTGGACAGGGATGGAGGCTGGGCTGAGGAGGCGGAGGGACTGGCCACCCCATCTTCCAGCCCCCGCGCCAAGCTCACTTCCCTTCCTCCAGCCTGGGTCTGGAAACTGGGGCCCTGCCATTGCCGCCTCCTCCCCCAGTGGCTGCCAGGACTCCATGCTCCTGCCCTCTCCTGTCCTCGGCAGGCTCCTACTGGGGCTGGCCTTCAGAATCACCAATGGGAGTGCCTTTCCAGTCTGTTCTGCACACGCCCCCACCCCTGGCCCCACTGACCTGACAGGCAGAGCCTGGCCCATGTCTACTTCTCCCATCCCCAGAGCAGGAAGACACAGACACAACATCAGCCCAGGAGAGGCATGGTTTATTGACAGGTTACACCCCAGGAAGGCCTCCCTCCCAGCTCCTGGAGCGGATGAGTGCGAGGTCATGTGCGGGAGTTCCGCTCCTCCTCTTCGTTCTCAAGTAGGTAGGCAGGACGGTAGGTGGGCTGTCCCCCTGGGCTCAGGCACTTCAGGGCCGGGTTCCTCACCGTGTTCTCCTGGCCCCCCAGGGACGTGTAGCTGAACCGGGAGAATGGAAACAGGTGGTGGGTGGCTCTCCCTACCCCACGTCCCCCCCACACCCACACTCTCCCAGCACTCTTACCCTCGGTCATATAGGATGCAGTACGGGACAAAGAGCTGACGCAGGAAGTCCCAGATGTCTCTATAGGTCCAGTCCTGGGAGGTGAGAGTGTAATCACCCATACCCCCTTCCCACACTTAACCCCTGCCACCTGGGGAGGGGTCCTTCCTAGGGCTCTTCTGCCTCTCAGCCTGATTCTCTGCCACAGTTTGTTCCTATAAGCCACGCCACATGCAAGACCAAGCCTGCATCCTGGCCCCTCCAGCCCCAACCGACAGGTGTGTGTGTGTGCCAGGGCAGGGACGGGCTGTCTGTGCAAGCCAGTATGGTGCAGCACACATTGTGTGGTCATGGAAATGGTCTCTAACTGTGTTGTCTGACATGTGGACACCTGGAACATGGTTAGTGCAAGGGAAAAAGTGAATTTTGAATTGTACTTAATTTTTAAAATGAAGATTTAATTCACATGCCACAGAATTCTTCCTTCTAAAGTATACCATTCAGTGGTTTTTAGTAATTCCCTATTTTGTTCTAGTAAGTGACAGTCTGAGTATAGTAAGTGGCTAGTGGCCACCACACTGGACAGCACAGAGCTGGCAAAAGAAAGCACAAGCCTGCCTTTAAATCAGTGCTAAATAAGGCCTGGTCAGAAGGCTGACCCACCAAGCAGCACAGCCTCCCCTGGATGCTGGGGTTCTTTATCTGAGCACCCGGCTCCGACTTCTCCCACACCCAGAAGCCAGGGTGCATGACCCACAGGGATCAGGGGACTGGGCTGGAGGCACCACAGCCTCTACCCTGTTACCAGCAGCGGGTTGACACGCATGAAGGCAGGCCAGCCGGGGTCAGTGGGGCTGAAGGGGCAGAGGCTGCAGGAGTAGGGGTCCGTGCGGCGCGTGCCCATCAGGACAGCCTCCAGCTGGGGGTGCCGCGCCTGCAGCTCGCTCAGGGCTTGCTTCATGTCGCCCTCAGCCTCCAACACCTGCAGATTATACCTGTGGAACGAAGAGGGCTGGGGGTCAGAAGTGGGCACTGCCAAGCTCCCCTGGAGCCCCCATCCCCAGGCCCCTAGTACCTCTTGATGGTATCCTGGAGGAACTGCTCCAGCTCGGGGAAAGGGGAGATGCTGCGGATATACAGGATCTGCAGGGGTTCCTGAGCATCGGGGCATTTCCTGGGGGGGTGTGTGGAGGAAGGATGCATAGGCTTTTGGGGAAGGCAGGGAGATGCTTGCTTGAGCTTGCACTGTTCTCCTTGGTTCCCCGAAGGACCCTTATCTTTCTCATCCATGACAACCACTTCCTATGTAAAGCCCATCTTGATCTCTCACTCCTCGGTCCTGGAGCACACAGCCCATCTCAGGTATGTAAATCTCACCTCCTCAACAGGACTGTGAGCTCCCTTCACAGCCACACATCCAGGGCTGCACCATGGCAGCTGCTTGATAAATGTGGTGGGGGACCACAGCTGAGAGGTCACCAGGGCTGCTTCCTCCCAACCCCATTTGCTGGCCCCCTTCCCCTGCCTGCCTGGGGCCACCAGAGCACCTGTGAGGGCTCAGCCTGAGGTGCAGGCTCACCTCTGCACGGCCGCATGGAGGAGGTGCAGCAGTGCGGTGCAGTCCTTGCCGCCATTGAAGCCCACACAGAGGTGGGTGAGGCCATACTGAGCCAGGGCAGTCTCGATAGTCTGCAGGGCACCTGCCACCTTCTTCCCCAGGGAAGACTCTGCAAGCAGACACATGAGAGGCCATCACATAGATACACGTGGCTGGTGGAGGGCGGTGGGGGGCCACGCTGCCCTTGATTAGTCTTTCTTGACTTCCACTGTGCGTTGTGTAATGTCCAGACTCCTGCACGCCCCTTGGAGTGTGCCCCCCTGGGCTGTTCAGCTCACTCTTCACCCCAGTGTCTTCCCTCTGGGGGCCCTGGTTCCCTTCCCCAAGCCCCACACTATTTGCTCTCACCCAATCTGGCTGACCACCCCACATGTATGTTACTTGCCCAGTAGACTGTGTCTAGTAGATGCTCAGATCAGGGCTGCCCTACCCGCTGTGGAGGCCCCATGGCACCCCCATCTCCTGCCCAGGCACCTGTGTGACGCCCACCTCTCTCGTTATGCTGGGCCTCTGAAGGGCACGGCGTACAACTGTCTTGTTGGGGTACAACCCTCACACCCAGCATGGTGCTGGTGACAGTCGGCACTCAGTCTACACTTATAGGAGCCATCTTCCACCCGCTCCTGGACTTTGAGGAAGCCTCCAGCAGCCCCCACATTCCTAAGCCCAGGGAGGCCCCCCCAACCCAGGCCCCTACCTGACTCTGCCAGTTTGTATACGGCCTCACTGGCCTGCTGCACAGCATCGGGCACAAAGGGGACCAGCGACCCCGGGGGAAGATGGGTAGTCAGGTAGGCCAGGCATTCTTCCAGGGGCCCTTCCTCCTCCGAGTCCAGCATCAGCTTCACCTGATAGTAGTTGCTGCCCCAGTCAGGGTAGGAGCCCAGGCCAAGCTTGCGCCCAAAGTGGGCCTGGGCCTCAGCCAGGATGGGGGCGATAGAGGCCTCATCAGCGGCCACATAGAGCTCCCGAAGGTGGAACTGCACAGCTGTGTTTTGGAACAGCCCCTTCAGCCCCTCCAGCACCCTCTTCAGCAGCTCGGGAATGCCTGGGAAGAGGTAGACGTTTCGGACGGAGACCAGCGGGAATTTGAAGGGCTGGCCCGTTTGAGGATCTGTGCCGTAATGCAGGCGGGCAGAGGAGGGCACCAGAGACAGCTTCTCCCAGCCCTTCCCTCCTAGGGCTTTGATGGCTGCTTCCAGCTCGGGGTGTGGCTTAAGCTCATCCCCGAAGGCCTGTGCTACAGCCTCAAAGGTTACATCGTCATGAGTGGGGCCGATGCCCCCTGCTGTGAGGACGTGGGTGAAGCGGCTGGAGAAAGAAGTGATCTCGGCTGCAATCGTGGTGACCTCATCAGGGACAACAGAGACGCGGCACACCTGGACCCCCAGGGAGCGCAGTGTCCGGCACAAAAAGTACGTGTTGGTGTCCTGAGTGTGTCCCTGGGAGATGAGATGGTGACAGTGAGTATCAATGCGGTGGGGATGAAGGGCAAAGGGGAAAGGGTGACAGCTGCATTTTCCTGATGCTGGGGCACTGTGCTCTTTGGGGGGTACTGTCTTGGGCTGCCAAAAAGCCTGGACTGGGGGATCCTTGGGTGGCGCAGTGGTTTAGTGCCTGTCTTTGGCCCAGCGCACGATCCTGGAGACCCGGGATCGAATCCCACATTGGGCCCCCGGTGCATGGAGCCTGCTTCTCCCTCTGCCTGTGTCTCTGCCTCTCCCTCTCTCTCTGTCTCTGTGTGACTATCATAAAAAAAAACAAAACAAAACAAAAAAAGCCTGGACTGGGCACAGGAGTGAGAAAATCCAGCTGAACAGTCAGGGGTAGCATGATCCACCCTGGGCCTTCTTTGCATTTGAACCTTGACCTCAGATATGCTTATGGATTCCATGGTCAATTCTATTGTGGATGACTCATCCACTACCTCACCAGTCCTGCCAGTTTCAATCCCCTGGCTCCCCGCACTTACTAGGCATTTCTACCATATTCCTGGCTGTTGTCACTTTGGTTAGTGGCATCCCCAGACACTGTCCATAGCCAGTTGGGCACTTCTGTTGTCAACTCTACTGAAATGTCTCCGCACTTCTGCTCTCTGTCCTTACTACCACCATGCAGGTCTTTGGCACCTTTTATCTGGACAGTAGTGACAGTCCCTGGCCAGGCTCCCAGCCTCCAGCCACAGTGCTCTGCCCCAGGCCTCCTGACTAACCTTTCTAATGTGCTACTGTGATTGCACCACTCTTGGGCTCAAAAGCCATGTGTTGTTTCCAACCATATTCTGATTAAAGTTCAAATTCCTTTGCAGAATATTTGAGGCTGCCTGTCTATGGGTGTAGATCTGACGCTCTTCCCTGGCCCCATCTCCTTCTGCTTCTTTACAGGGGGCTTCGTAGGTAAGGGTTGCTCTGGAGGAAGAGAGAATGGGCTTGGAATCCCAGCTCTACCACTCCTGAGCTCTGTAATCTTGGGCAAACTTCTCAGTCTCATCATCTAAAAACTGAGATTTATAAAAGTATCAAATCTCATGGGAATGCTCTAAGGATTAGTTAAGACCGCGTATTGATATAATAAGCACACTGCCAGGCCCCAGTAAGCACTCAAAAAACGGGTCAATATTAGTTATTACAAGCCTGATGCCATGACCTCTCCTAAGACTTCCCTCATTGTTCTGAGGGATTTCCTCCATCTAGTCCTCTCCTGTTTTGCTTACTCATGCACTGCACCTCCTTCACGGGATGGACTCCCGCTGGTTCCTGTAAAGCCCTCCTACCGCTATGAAAATGCTTGGCAAATTGTAGCAACTTCGCTGCAAGTTTTCAACAGAGTAACTGGAAGAACATGTTGGACCCACTACAGGGACCTGGTGGGCAAGGGGGCGCCCCCGGTCGGCCTCCCTCAGCAAGGTGCAGCAGGCTCTAGAGGACGGGCGGCGCCCACCCCCCCTCTCCGTCCCAGACACACCTTGAGGATCTCATCTCCAACAATGATGATGCCCGCCGTCACGCTGCGCCCTGGGGGAGGTGCAAAGGCCCTAGATGCCATGGTCCTGCCTTCTCTGCCCCTCTGCACGGCCCTCCAGTAGCCACCCAGGGCCCCAAATAGGGGTCGGAAGCAGGGGAGTCGCGCCAGGTCTACAGGGCACTGGGGGCCATAGCCTGAAAACAGGGGGGTCTGGGGTCAAGGGAACCTGGAGGAGCCAGAAAGGACACGGGGAGGGCATGAGGGCACGCTCTTCCTCAGAGAAAGACCTCGCCAGGCCCCTGACAAGACTTTTATCCCTGCCTCTAAGAATTGCGTTCTCAAACCCCAGCCCCGGCCTCTTCCATGCCTTCTAAGCTCGGCTACAGTGTCCTTAAAATGTCCTGCTCTCCGAGCACCCACAGCCGAGCGCGGCCACCTGCACCTTTAAAGACCTCTTCTCTTCGGGGCACCTGTCCCTTTAAGCGTCTTGCCCCCTCCGCCCGGGACTGGAGCGCAGGCGCCCCTCCCTCAGGCGCCCGCACCCCTTCTGGCCGGAGTCCCGTCTCCCCGCCCCGCTGCAGCCCGCCCCGCTCTCCCAGGTCCGCACCTGCCTCTCGGGCCCTTCCCCGGCTCGTGCCCTCTGCTCCCGCACGTCCCGAGCGACATCCGCACGCAGAGTCCCACCCCAGACCCGCACCTTCTCACGGCGGTTGGTCACCGTGGCTGTCGCTCAGACGGCCTCCAAGGGCCCATTGGTGCAGCTGACTGTCGCTCGCCCGCCTTAGCCAGGGGGCGGGAGCAGCGCCGGTTGCTATCGGCGACAAGCACGTGGTCACCACCCGCCCGGAACTGCGGGGGCGGGACCAGCGGGCTTGGTGCGGGGGGCGGGGCCAGCGGCAGTGGTGCGAGGCGCTGCTAGGAGCTGCGAGCGGAGGCGTGATGCTCGCTTCCATCCCGTTAATACTTCCTCGCCCGCAAGTGCTATGGGGCGCCCACTCTAGTTCTAGGCACTGGGGCTGCCCAGGGCTTCGGTAGCGCGCACACGTTGGAGACACCAGCAAGGAGCACCTTGGAAGGTAGGAAGAACTTGGAGGTGAGCTTTTAGGGTGTGGAGCGCTCATACCCCTCTATAAAAACGACGCACCTACATACTGACCCCTGCCTTGCTCCACAAAGTGGTCTGAACACCACCTTTGCCCGATTATTGGTCTTACAGGTAAAGTGAGGGCAGTGACTAGGCAGTGCCTGTGTCCACTTTGGAGTCTCACATCATCCTGGATTATTCTCATTTCAGTTGCTTTTGGTCTAAAACTGCTTAAATTTTAATGTTTTGTCCGGGATCTTTTTATAAAAAATATAAGTCCTCCCTGTGCCCAAGGTGCAGCTTGAATTCACTACCCAGAGTTGCATGCTCCACGGACAGAGCAGGCCAGGTGTTCCTATCTGGGACCTTCCTAATATGCTGATTAAATTTCCCCTATTCAGTTGGGGTGGGAGCCTGAGATCTGCATTTAACAAGCTCTCGTGCCATGCTGATGCTGCTCCGGGTCCCTAGAGTATGTTTCCTGTAGTAAACATCTAAAATCCATCACTTGGAGAGCAGTTGAACCACATCCACCCTCATTTTACTCTTAAGCCCAAAATAGATGATGCCCATTTTACAGATGGGCAGCAGGCTAAGAAAGGTTAAGGGATGCCACATAGCAACTACAAAACACTAATGTGAAAGAGCCAGGCTTCTAGACCATTCTTTCTTAAGTAATAAACCCTGTGTGTGTGGTTTTTTCAACAACTGCCAAGAGTTGCATGCTCTTTGGACTGACCCAGCCAGATGCCCCTCAAAAAAAAAAAAAAAAAAAAAGGCAAAACAAAAGTTCCATTTGCCTAATGATGTAAGTCACATCATCTTTACTAGTAGTATTGGTAAAATCTGACTACCCCTCCCACAAAAAAGCTCTGGTCCAATTCTTTACCAGTGGGTTCTCAAGCTTGAGGGGTCGCCAGGATCATCTGGAGAGCTTGTTGAAACATCACTAGGTCCAACCCTGTTTCTGATTCAGTAGGTCTAGGGTGGAGTCCAATAATTTGCATTTCTAACAAGGTTCTGGTGACATCAAGCCTTCCGATTCAGGGACTGCAACTAAACTACTGCCGTAGGAATAAGTGGATGGAAGATAGGAAGATTCCTTTATTTAGTACTACTGTTCTCTCCACCCAACATAGGGCTTGAACTCATAACCCAGGGAACTGAGCTGCCTGCTCCACCAATGGAGCCAGCCAGGCGCCCCCTGGAGAAATGTTTTCTTAAAATATAGCTTACACCTGTTTTCTCAAAGGTTAATCTCTGGCTACCTGCATAAAAATTCTTGAAATTCCCACATCCAGGCCACACCCCCTACCAGTTAAGTATCTCTAAGGAATGACTTAGGTGCCAGTACTAGCCACTAAAAACAGCACAGGCTTCTGCCCACTGCCCTCCTCCCCTACCCCTCACAGGTAACAGGCCTCAGGTAGGCCCCAGACTTAGGCTGGGCAAGAAGTAGAGCACAGGAGTAGCCTCCTCCCTTCACCCTCGTGTGCCCTTCAAATATCAAGACTGTTAGGGGCAGCATCCCTGACTTTAGGAAACACTTTGTTTTGATGAGGTGATGTCTCTATATAACCTCTATCTCAGGCTAACAAGGCAACATATATTTCAGATGTTTGAAAGAAAGTCTGATTAAGGGATGCCTGGGTGGCTCAGTGGCTGGGCACCTGCCTTTGGCTCAGGTCATGATCCTGGGATCTGGGATTGAGTCCTGCATCAGGCTCCCTGAGAGGAGCCTGCTTCTCCTTCTGCCTGTGTCTCCCGTGAATAAATAAATAAATCTTAAAAAAAAAAAAAAAGCCTGATTAAAATAAATTAAAAGCCAGTTACCTGAATGTTGAAATAAACCTCATTATCAACAAAGAGCTGAACTTCTAACCCAAAGGAATATAATCAGAAACAGGATACTGAATGTAATGCTTACCTTGTGGGGGGAGGGGGGAACACTTTACAATTAAAGAATTAGATTATAAAAAACTTCCTCTTTAATCAAGGCTTTTAAACATGGAACAGATTCCTTGAATAAAACGAAAAGTCTCCAATATATTGAAACATAAACCACCAAACATACAACACCTGGCAGGAAAAAAAAAAAAAAACTGCAAGTTTACACAATCCCTGTGGCAGCCATGGCCTATCGTCAGATGCTTCCTCTATGTACCAAGTGTGCTCTGCTGGGTACACAGCTCAGCTGAGGCTGCAGCCCAAAGAGCGCTCATCTGGCCGGGCCATGGTGCTGTTGGCTCTGGTCAAGCAAAACAGTCAGCAGCACAAACAGTGTACTGAACATCCTTTAAATATCAAAGTGAGAAAACAAGAAGGCAACATAATGATGTTATCAGGAAGATGTTAGCAAGCGACGACAGCTGTGTAAAGCTTGAGGCTGGAAAGTGGCTGCCAGCTTCATTTCTTCGGCTTCTTGGGCAGTGGCCGTCGGAACAACAAGATGTGAGGTTCTGAAAGAGTGACATTGAAGAGACACGCTCACCCTGGTCTCTGCAGTGTGTAGTGCGTCCCCTTCCCATTTCCCAGATATTACCCCTCAGACCTTTAGAACTATATTAAGATGTAAGCAAATGGCCTCAGAAGCAGACCCTAAAGCTGGGCCTGTCTGCTAAGCAGAGAACTATTAGCATCAGTTCCTTTGCTGTGTTTGTATAGCCCCCCCATCCCCTGCCCACCTCCTTTGTTAGATTTGCCTGGCTGCTTGTGGGTCTGGTGTCTTATCAAGAAATATACTTCCCTTGGCTTATTTGGGACACATCTGAGAATTTGCTTTCTCATGGAGAATGATGCAGGATCCATAACCTCTACCAGGGTGTTTGTGGCCTTAAAAAGGGGGACGGGTGTGTGTGTGTGTGATGCTCAGACTGAATTAGAGATTGAAAGAGCTTTTTCAGGGACAGGTTGTCTTCTGAACTTCCCGGTACTTGACTCTTTTTTAGGTCACTCTGATTTTTAAAAATTTTTATTTATTTATTTATGATAGTCACACACACACACACACACACACACACAGAGAGAGAGAGAGAGAGAGAGAGAGAGAGGCAGAAGCAGGCTCCATGCACCGGGAGCCCAATGTGGGATTCGATCCCAGGTCTCCAGGATCGCGCCCTGGGCCAAAAGGCAGGCGCTAAACCGCTGCGCCACCTAGGGATCCCATCACTCTGATTTTTCTAGGTGGCTGGTGAGGAACCAATAGACCACCCTCACCTCCATTTCTTTGGGTTATACCATCTTATCATTCCTCTTTTCCTCAGCCAAGGAACCCTAAATGGTTGTTTTCAGCCATTGCACCGACCTGGTTCATGGATCATATAATGGACCCATCCCTGACTCTGCTGAACACCAAGATTCCTCCATTCAGATTCTGACATCAGATGGGTTTTAGGGACCAGCTTGGCTATGTCCTTGGGCAACATGACATGCCTGTAACAGAAACACGGAGGGATCACATCAGTACTGGGTGCAGTTGTGTTAGACAAATGCTTGTGTACAAAGCCAAGAGAGCAAAGAAAAGAAAAAATTGGTTCCCAATGGGAGAGTTTATGTACTCTTTTTTTTTTTTAATATTTATTTTTTTTTATTTTTATTTATCTATGATAGTCATACACACACAGAGAGAGAGGCAGAGACATAGGCAGAGGGAGAAGCAGGCTCCATGCACCAGGAGCCCGACGTGGGATTCAATCCCGGGTCTCCAGGATCGCGCCCTGGGCCAAAGGCAGGCGCCAAACCGCCGCGCCACCCAGGGATCCCAAGTTTATGTACTCTTATCATGGGGCAGAGGCAGCTAGAAATAAAGGCCAGATTATGCAAATCGTCCCCCCAAGTATGTTAAAAAGCACACGTTAGTGAGTAACTCAAGTGAACAGGCGCTGTGGACACCGCGCCCCTGCCTTCCTCGAGCTCAGTCAGCTAGCTGATTAGAATGATCTAAGGGCAGCCCCACGACACTCACAGCGTTAATTATTAAAGGTAGTTTTGAAAACGGCTGGTTTTGTGGAGAAGAAAGGCCTCTTGTGGAGCGCTGTGAGGAAGAGCCATCACAAGGATGAAATGTGAATATCTTCTCTTCTGAAATCTACCCTCCATTTCATTTTCCCAACTCTGAAGAGAGTTGCCATGAGACTCCTCTTGGGAAACCCCAGGTTTTCCTAACCAAGGATAAATCTCCTTTCATGGCAAAAAAAATCCTTACTCTCACCTGAGTTGGGCTACTCCAGATAGACCCCATCATGCTCAGTGAAAACACAGTAGGTGTGTACTAGTAGCAAATTCTTTCACAAACAGCGTCTTCGATCCCTAATCGGACCCGACCGACGCCCCCCAACGCCAGCGCCCGGACTTACAACTTCGGGGAGCTGAAACTAGCTCTGCAGAGGTGGCAGCGCACAGTCAGCGGCGGAAAGAAACCTAAGTGGCCTGGGTCCCCCAAGGGTCAGCACACGCCGAGTCCCCGGAGCCCCGCACTTGGCCGGGAAGGAAACGCAAGCCTGCCAAGTCTCCATCCCACGTTCTTCCAGGAAGAAGCCAAAACGGCACGCGGGCAACATCCTCGCTCTTCCCTGGTACTTCTCCTGGAGGCGCGGCGCTGCCTCCGTCACACCGCGCCCGGGCGCAACTCCCGAGCCTGCGGCGCTGCGTCGCCGGGTCAGACCTTCCCACGAGCCGCACGCCCGCGCCCCCTTTCCCCGATCGTTCAGCACCGCTGCGGCCACTTCTTTCCAGCACGCCCCAGCGGGCAACCTCCACGTGCCCGGGGAGCTCCCAGAACGATCCAGAACCCCGCATGGTGCGGGGTGCGGAAGCCTCGAGCTCTAGGCACGCCCCCTCCGCCCGCTCCCCCGCGCGGGACACACTGCGGTCCGTAGCTGTCCGCGCCCTCGCGCCGCCAGGCCCTCGCGCATGCGCCCTGCGACGCTTCGCGCCCGCGCCCCGGGAGTCCCCCGCGCATGCGCCGGTCTTGTTGCTTCAGCCCCGGTGACTAACTCCTCTTGCCCTCACTTGTCAAAGTTCACGACCTCGTTATGGCCCCCGCGGCGGCACTAACCGGTACTCGAACTCCTCGTCGTCGTATTTGTCCGAATAGTAAATCTGTTTGTGCGACATGATCACTCAGCCTGAAGACCGTCAGGCCCACTCCGGCAACCTCCAAACAACTCCCAGCAACACGCGCTCCCACCCACTTTGGCCTAGCTTTCAAACACGCCGCCCGCGCTTCCTATTGGCCCCCATGGTTTAAGGCGGGACTACTCCACCTTCAAGCCGCCGATTGGTTTAGATTTGCTTCTGTTCGAGTCCTTATTGGACCGCGCTGCTTACGTTAGTCAAGAATGAGCGTAGGAAAAAAATATGCCTCTAATTGGCTATTCCTGCTCCCGTGCGCGTTCTCGCATTGCCATTGGCTGATTCGGCAAAGTGGGACGGCTGAAGGAGGGACGCTGAGGTAGAGGGTCAGGGGTTAGTGAGGCCGGAAGTGAGTGCAATAAAGTTTCTTCAGGGAGGCCAGGCCGGGGAGAAAGTTGGAACGGCGACCTAAGGAGGCAGTGGCGTGATCCGGAACCAAATCGAGCCGCGGTGCGGTGCGGAGACTCCATGAGGCCCTGGTGAGTTAGGTCTTCTCCCTCTCCTAAGGTGACCCATTCCTCCACCCCGGAACCCCTCTCCCGGGACCCTACTTCCGGTCTTCATGTGCAAGTCCCGCCCCCTGAGACCCCCCTCCCCGGAAGTCCCACCCCCATCTTCAGGGGGCTCCCCGAACCCCGACTTGTTTTCTGTGTATTGTCCACGACCCCACCCTGCTGCCCAGCTTTCCTGGAAGCCCCACCCCCGAACATGCTTCCAAGTCCGACTGTGAGAAACCTGACGGTAGTTCTCTGAGTTCCCGATTCTTCGCCTTCTGGCGACGGGTCCCCCAGGAGGCCAGAGCCCCGCCCCTCCGAGGCCCGGCCGAGCGCCGGCAGCCCCGCCCCAGAGGCCACGCCTTCCGAGAGGTCCCGCCCCCCGCCTGATCGCAACGGGCAGTGCTGTAGCCTCGCCTCTTACAGTCCCCGGTACCCGTGATGTGGGGCCCATTCCCCCTGGGCAGCGTCCAGAGTGGGACGGGCTCCTCCCCTCGGAGCGCTGTGGTAGTCCCGAAGCCCCTTGCTGACACAGCTCCTCTTCTTGGACTTGGGGCTCAGCTCTGCGGAGCCAGTGCTTCTGCTCCGGCAGGTGGGGCGAGCCGGGCGAGGTCAGGGGCCGCCCTCTGCTTCCCTTGCCCCTCCCCCTGCCCCGCGGAGAGGGGCCTGGACTTGGGGTTTGGCGCCAAAGGGGCCGAGAGACTTGCTCCTGGGTTCCCAGCCCAGGACAGACTCCGCCCCAGAGACAGCTGTAGGGCTAGCACCCGCACCTCGGGAGCTGGTAGGGCCGTGAGGTTGGCGTGCGACCTGCGGGTGCACCAGGAGCTAGAGTGTCCTGCTGCCTGGAAACGGTGGCCTGGCCTGGGTGGAGGGGACAGTGGCCTTTTTGCTGTTTGAGTGTTTTTGTTTGTTTAGTTTTTTGGAAGGGACTCCCCAGCCCCCGCCGCTTCTTGGTCTCCCCCCCGCGCCAAGCAGAGCTCTTGTCTGGGCATTCCTCCTGGTCCCGCTTGCCCAGCCTTCCCTTCTGGAAACATTCCTGAGGCTTTCGCCATTTCCTGCTACTTGCCTCCTCCTCCCCGCTGGGCTGAGAAGCCTAGAGCAGCTCCTCCCCACACAGCCAGCCACACTGACTCCCTGTAGGCCATCTCCTTTCCTATGCAAATTTAAAGAGCCCGACTTCCTCCTTCTTTCCTTCCTAAGGCCCACACCTGTGGGCGGGTCCTGCTTCTGGATCGTGCAGACGCCTGCAGGGAAGGAGTCCTGGCCTGTGTGCTGGGGCTGCAGAGGCCAGGGTAGAAGCCTTTCCTCCGTCCCTCTAGGCCAGAGAGCTGAAGGCCTGGGGAGAGAGTTGAGCACAGTATCTAACACGATTTGAGTGTTAGTATTATTAGCTACTAGTTTGCATCTTTGTATCTTCTGCAGTTTAAGAATAGGTAATTCCAAGGTGAGCATAGAGGTTGTATTTATCTCTAGTGCTTTTTTGGTGACTTTGCCTCTTCCATCAAGGTCCCCTCAAGCAGAGCTGGAAGCTGTGCAGAAGGGATGGGCCCCAGCCGGTCCCTGGCACCCCGGCTCAGATTTGTCTTCCTCTCCCTCTGTGCTTTCATGGCCTGTCCTTTCCTCTCCCCATTTCTCTTGGAGAACTGTTGTACTCTCCCACCTCCTCCAGTCAGACTCTGCCCCTGGTGTTGGGTGCACTGTGCTCCCTGGGCACACCTAACCTTCTCCACTTAAGAGAAGGAGTATGAACATGCCTGGCAGGACCAGGAAGCCGACCCTTGTGTCAGTACCCTGTCACCGAATTGCCTGTGACAGCCTGCTTTGCTAACTAGACCTGTGGGACGGGGTACAGAAGAGTGCTTGGTTGTGGGCCGCTGCCCCTGGCATGGTAGGTGCCAGCCATGGAGGGCAGGACTCCATCAGCCCGTCCCAGGCTCCAGTTCCTGCCTGAAGGTTCCCTGGTGCACCACCCAGGTTGGACTTTGTTCCCGTTATGTCTCCAGCTTCGTGCTTCCTCTTGGGCCTTCCCTGCGTCCACTGGGACCACTTGGATCCTTTCCTTTTCCCTTCACCACCTGTTCCCAGCTGTGGTAGCAGAGGGCGCTAATGGCCCAGGCTCCCCAGAGCCACCACCCCACGGTGTGATAGGGCTGGAGGAGGGGGGGCATTCCAGCAGGACAGGAACGGAAGTGCTGAGCTCAGGGGTCCCCTCCTTTCCACTCCCAGCTCCCTCTGTTTCCTGTCCCAGTCCCCCTACCCTCCCGCAGCTTCCTGCTCCCTGTGGCCTGCCCTTGTCCTGTGTGGATGGATCTACACCTCCTCTTATTTCCCTCCTTTCCTTCTCTTTCCCACATCCTTCCTTCCCACTTCACTTTACTCCTCCCCAGATTACTGGTGGTTTGTCTGGGGGCGGGCACGGAGAGCTTTATCCCTGCTAGAGTTCTAGGCTGGGGCTGTGGTGGGGGCTTAGCCCCTTGGAGCCTGTGAGTCAGCACTGTCCTTGGGATTGGTCTCTGGCCTTCCCTCCCCGCCCCTGGGGAGGAGCCAGGCTGCTTCTGGTCCAGCCTGTTCTCTTCTCCGCCAGGGAAGAGGCTCCACGCTGGGCGGGGGATGGGGCCTGAAACTATCTGGGTCTGAGCCTGGGGCCGCTGGTGCCACTTGTCCCTCTCCCTCCCCAGGATCCTTGAGATCCCTGGGCCATAGAATCCGGGCAGACTAAAGGCCTGGGGATGCCCCTTGCCTGGCCCCCTTGCCCTGACTGGCAGGGGGGCCAGGCTGGGCAGCAGCCTCCCTCTCACTGCAGCCATGGATCTCCTGCCCCCCAAGCCCAAGTACAATCCACTTCGGAATGAGTCTCTGTCATCGCTGGAGGAAGGGGCTTCAGGGTCCACCCCACCGGAGGAACTGCCTTCCCCATCGGCCTCCTCCCTGGGGCCCATCCTGCCACCTCTGCCTGGGGATGAGAGTCCCACCACCCTGTGCTCCTTCTTCCCCCGGATGAGCAACCTGAAGCTGGCTAACCCAGCTGGGGAGCGCCTGGGGCCAAAAGGGGAGCCAGGAAGGGCCTCTGAGGATGGGGAGGGGACCGGAGGGGCTGCCGTGCTAGACTCAGCCCCCCTGCCCCTCCTCCAGGACATGAACAAGCTGAGTGGAGGAGGCGGGCGCAGGACGCGGGTGGAAGGGGGCCAGCTGGGGGGCGAGGAGTGGACCCGCCACGGGAGCTTCGTCAATAAGCCCACGCGGGGCTGGCTACATCCCAACGACAAAGTCATGGGACCTGGGGTTTCCTACTTGGTTCGGGTGAGTGAACGTCTCCCATTCTGTCCTCCCTGCTCCCTCCCAGACTCCTTCCTCTGCTCACTCCAGCTTTGCGGGAGCCTCTCGTTTTCTGCTCTTGCCAGCACCTCCCTTGGTTTCAGGATCGCTTCTCACATCTCTCTCGTCCCCTTTCTTATTCTGCGGCCCCTCCCATCCAGCTCTGCCTGGGTCCCTTCCTTCTGGTGACTCCCCCACCCTGCCATGCTTAGCACAAAGCCCAGCACGTTGCCACCCTTAGTAAGTGTGGGAATGAGCAGTCCTGATTGTATCCTGCAGCCTCCTCCCTCTGGGGATGTCATCTTCCCCACCCCCCACCCCAGTGCCCATCACTGCCCTCGAGATCCTCTTCCCAGATGTCCAGGCCCTCCTGGCTTGCCCGATCCTCTGCCCCTCATTTCCTGTGGTCTGGCACATTGTGGGTGTAGCCGCAGGCTGTGGGCAAAACTTGGTCTTCACTTTTCAGAGTCAGCCTTTTGGCTAAGATCAAGTGTAGGAAGCACTCAGGGGAAAGGCCTGGGACTCTTTGTGGAGGGGGTGTTGACTTGTTACCCTCCTTTCCTCCTTTCAGTACATGGGCTGTGTGGAGGTCCTGCAGTCGATGCGTGCCTTGGACTTCAACACCCGCACCCAAGTCACCAGGTTAGTGGGGAGGGGGCAGACTGGGGATTCCTGAATTAATGAGGGGAGAGGGGGTATATAGGGGAGTGGGCTCCTGGATCAGTGAGTAGAGGAGGGAGTGGGTCTTGGCCACTTGCTAGTGATGGCTTACCTTCAGGCAAAAAGGATTAAGAGAAAGTTACGGGAATGAGTCTAAGTCTGAATGAAAAGCAGCACCTCTCTGGTCTGGGACCTTCTTACTTATCCAGTTCTGTGCATGGTGGGAGAGGTGGCAGAGGCAGCTGGCAGCTGGAGCCTGAGTATAAAATGGGGTGGATGGAAGATTGCTGCTGCCTTTGGGATGGAATGGGACATTTGGTCGCTGGAAGTAGGTGGGGCCAGACTCACAGAGGCCCTAACCCAATCAGCCAGGAAGTGGCCTCTCCGTGTCATCAAATATTAAAGGCCTTTAATTCAATCCACCATGACAAAGAGCCTGGAGTGCCCCTGAAGTCTGGCCTGGTCTTCCCCTCCCCCTGCCCTGTGGCAGCCCCAGCTGAGTGGGAGGCAGGCTGTAGGTCTGAGGACCCCTTTCTCTCCAGGGAGGCCATCAGTCTGGTGTGTGAGGCTGTGCCCGGTGCCAAGGGGGCGACAAGAAGGAGAAAGGTACCTGGGGCCGATGGGGCTGGGGGCACTGCTGGGAAATGTGGAGGAGCAGGGGGAAGATAAGTCTGGGATCTGTGGGGGGAAGGCCAAAAGGCAGAGGAAGGGGGATTCGTGGTGTGGGGAGCCCCCAACTTCTGAGACTCTGGGCCCTTCCCTAGCCCTGTAGCCGCCCACTCAGTGCCATCCTGGGGAGGAGTAATCTGAAATTTGCGGGAATGCCAATCACTCTCACCGTCTCCACCAGCAGCCTCAACCTTATGGCCGCAGACTGCAAACAGGTTGGTGGGGTTGGGCAAGGGGGCCAGAAACACTGCTGGGAGAGTGGAGCGGGGACCTGGCCAAAGGGCCAGGAGCTAAGACAGGAAGGAAGGAGGAGCATAGGAGGACCTGGGCTAAGAAGCCGAAAGGGTGGGACTGACACTCCAGGGCTCCGGGCCCGGGCTGGGGGTGCCCAGGATGGCCCCAAGGCTGCCTGACCTGTGTTATTCCCTTCCTTCTCTGTACCCTGCCCTAACCCTCAGATCATCGCCAACCACCACATGCAGTCTATCTCATTTGCGTCCGGTGGGGACCCGGTGAGTTGGGGAACAGGGTGGAGGTGGGGGAGGAGTAGGGGCCATGCTGTCTGGAAAGAGGGTGTGCTGGGGTCCAAGTGGTGTCTGGAAAGGACCAGGATGTGTAGGGGTCAGAAATGAGATGAGCTGGAAACTGGAGCTAAGTGGCTTCTTCTGACCCTGCCCACCCCAGGACACAGCTGAGTACGTCGCCTATGTTGCCAAAGACCCGGTGAATCAGAGAGGTGAGGCGTGGTGGGGAGCGCTGGGTGGGGCCGGCTGTCCGTGAGGCAGGTGAGCAGGACCTGGGTAGCTAAGTAGGGCTTCGGCTGGGAAGATGAGGCCCCTGACCGCGCCTCCTCCCAGCAGTCCACCAGAACTCACTGACTGCCTCTACTGTGCCCCCAGCCTGCCACATTCTGGAATGTCCCGAAGGGCTTGCTCAGGATGTCATCAGCACCATCGGCCAGGCCTTCGAGTTGCGCTTCAAACAATACCTCAGGAACCCGCCCAAGCTGGTCACCCCTCATGACAGGTGAGCGGGTGCACAGGGTATGGGCAGCTCCTAGGCACTAGCTGGAACTGAGAAAGCAGGTCTGCTCCACTGCCCACGCTTGAGCTCAGAGAGGGTCAGGGGGAAATAACCTGTGTGCCTGTTTCCCACTTCCTGCTATTCTTATGTTTCCTGTGGCCGTCAGGAAAGTCTGGCCAGGTCCTGCCTGCTTCTGCAGGCCCGCTCTTCCTCTCATATGCCAGGCCACCGTGCTGCTGCTCTGCACTTCTGTCCTCAGCCACCTCACTGCTGGCCTGTCTCTCTTTCTTGACCATTTCTCCATCCTTATTTTTTCACTTTCCTGCCCATAGAGCCATCAGGAATTTGGGTGAGGGAGGGTGTCTTTTTTCCTGAGATCTCAACCTTTCTTTCCCACCTTAGATCAGTAGCTACTAAGTATTTAGAGGAGGTTAAAATATTCTGGAGTGCATCCCTTCTTTCTACTGTGTGCTTCCCCTTCCTCTTTGGAGATAGCATAATAACTGAGAACATGAACTTTAAATCAAATCTGATGTTACCATTCAGGTCTGCCACCGTTTAATTGTGAAACCATAAGCAAATGTCTCCACCTCTGCTCCTCATCTCACCTGTATCACTGGAGAAGGGGGTATAGCTACCTTGCAGGGCTGCCAGGGGGATAGAATGCCTGTGTGTAGGAAACGCCCAGACTCAGGCCCACCCTGCAGGAAGTACCCAGTCCATGGCCACTGTCTGCCCCCTTGTTCCCTCCTGTCCCTCTCAGGATGGCTGGTTTTGACGGCTCAGCTTGGGATGAGGAGGAGGAAGAGCCACCTGACCACCAGTACTATAATGACTTCCCGGGGAAGGAGCCCCCTCTTGGGGGAGTGGTGGATATGAGGCTTCGGGAAGCAGCCCCCCTGGGGGCTGTTCGGCCCACCCCACACGTTGTCCAGACCCCCAGCCACCTGGGAGCAACGCTGGTAAGTTATTTGGATGGAGGTGGGCTGGGCCTGGGATGGGAGTGGCCAATTTGGGTTTCTGGTCTCATTTCATTTTTGTTTCTGCAGCCTGTGGGGCAGCCTGTTGGGGGAGACCCAGAAATTCGCAAACAGATGCCACCTCCACCACCCTGCCCAGGTGTGAAGGGAGCTGGGAAGGGCAGAGTCAGGGGTGTGGAGGCAGGGCTGGGGTCACGGTGATGCCTCTGTTTCCTTATCAGGTAAAGAGCTCTTTGATGATCCATCCTACGTCAATGTCCAGAACCTAGACAGGGCCCGGCAAGCAGGGGGTGGGGCTGGGCCCCCCAATCCTGCCATCAATGGCAGCGTGCCCCGAGACCTCTTTGACATGAGTGAGTGCTTCTCTCTCCACTCTGCATCTCTGTCTTCCTAATCCCTGGGTTCCTCCCCTTTTGTCCTGCTCTTTCCTTCCCGGCCTCCCCTCCCTGAAAGTTTGGGTCTGGGTGTGTGTTGTGCCAGTTGCCTCTCAGGCCTCTCTCTGAACCCCCAGAGCCCTTCGAAGATGCGCTTCGGGTGCCTCCACCTCCCCAGGCGGTGGCCATGGCTGAGCAGCTCCGAGGGGAGCCCTGGTTCCATGGGAAGCTGAGCCGGCGGGAGGCCGAGGCCCTGCTGCAGCTCAATGGGGACTTCCTGGTGCGGGAGAGCACGACCACACCCGGCCAGTACGTGCTCACTGGCTTGCAGAGTGGGCAGCCCAAACACCTGCTGCTGGTGGACCCAGAGGGTGTGGTGAGTGTATCAGAAGTTGGGGGGTGGCGTGGCAGAAAGGAGGGTGCAGCACGCTCCATGCAGCTATGCGTCTTTCCTCCCTGCTTACCGCTTTTCCTGCTTGGCAGGTAGATGCAGGCATTCTTCCCTTCTCAGACTCCTGAACCTGAGCTCTGTTCCTTTCAGTCCTCAAATGCCCAGCCCTGAAGTGCATTTGAGCTGGGTGTTCATTTTGCCTGAGCCCCTCTTTTGACAAAGGAGGAAACCATCCTGGAGAGGTGGCAATGCCCTTCGCCTGAATTGACCCCCTCCCTTCCCACTCCTCAGGTTCGAACAAAGGATCACCGCTTTGAGAGTGTCAGCCACCTCATCAGCTACCACGTGGACAATCACTTGCCTATCATCTCTGCGGGCAGTGAACTCTGTCTCCAACAGCCTGTGGAACGGAAGCTGTGATCCATCTCAGTGCTTTCTCCCCGAAGGGGTCCTTCCACCGCTTCCACTCTATTCCTTGAGTCTCAGGACCTCATTTGAGGGTGTTCTGTGTGCTTGGCCTTGTTGTTTTGGAGCTGGGGATAGTGTGGACATGGTTCAGCATCCAGCTGAATGAGAGGTTTTGTCAGAAGCCTGGGGTAGAATTTTGTTTCTCCCCAAACCTTACCAAAGTATTAATGTACAGAGTGGCCCCCTTCCCTGGGCCCTTCCTGTGCCAATCTGATACCCCCTTCCCCAAGAAGGTGGGTGCTTGAGGCCTAGGCAGTGTGCCTCCTTGAAGTGAGAAAGGCCTAATGGGGCAATCACCTTCCCAGGGAAGGGGACTGAATCACACCTTTGGTCTACTCCTGGGCTCAGGGTATCCCAGACCCCTCTCAACAACTCTCCCTCCCAGTGGTTAAACTTTGTGCCTTTGACCATCTTCTAGGTCTGAAGACATTTTATGCAAAGAATTCTTGAGCCCCTGAAGTGGAGGGTGGGAGTGCTGACACTTTCTTGGCTTCTGGAACCCTGTCCTCTCCTTGCTCAGCAACCCCTCTGCTTTAAGTTGGGAGACCAGAGGCAGGAATTGCAGCTGTCCCCTCTCCGGAGGATAGGCAACCCTTAGAGATTGCCTCAGAGTCCCTCCTTCCTGGCCAGAGGGGAGATGGACCCCTCCCTTGCTCAGTGCCTCCTGGCCAGAGGGGCCCCTCACCCAAGGGGTCTGTATATACATTTCGTATGTCGACCCATCACCCCCCTCACCCCTCCCATATTGCCTGCATGTTATGCTCTACAGCCAAAGCATAGTCCTTGGTCCTGCAGCCTCTACCCCTGCCTCCTCCTGCTGGGGTGGGTGTGGGGGGCGGGCAACTGGACTCTGGCTTCCTGAACTGGTAACTGCCAGGTGAATTTGTGGAGGCAGGAATAGGGGCATTGAGACTAAAGCAGTAGACAATCCCCAAATACCGTCGTAGATTTGGGACTGCATTTATTTTTATTTTATATGCATATATTTTAGGGCTGTAGATTTCCTTATCTGTTTTCCATGGCTTACCTTGAGCACAAAATGATAATCGACAACGTGTACACATCACCTCTGTGACTTTTCAAAGCCCCCTTCCAGTGATTGGTATTTTACTCCTCCCAGCCTTTGAGGCAGGGGGAGCCCCCCTCAGCATTATCTCTAATGGCAGAGACCTGGGGCACCGCGGACGGGGAGGCCCCCCGGGGCGCACCAAGCCTCACCCCTGAAGTGACAGCCCCCTGGGCAGCCCGCCCTGCCCCCGCACTTAGTCTCAGCCCTGGGTTTTTCATTTCCTCCGATGCGTCCATGGCGCTCACTTATACCAAAGGGAAATTCTCTTCATTAAAGTCCCTATTTCTTGTACCCGCGGCCTCGTGTCCCTGTTGCTGCCCTCCGGGGAGTTGGTGGGGGGGCCCCTTACCGCCTGGACGTGTCCCCGCCCTGCCGGGTGGTCCGGCCCAGGCCCCGCCCCCTTGCCCGCGGTGGTAGCGGCGGCGCCGACTTCCGGTTCCGGCTGCTGCTGGTGCTGCTGTTGCTGGTGCTGCCGCTGCTGCTGCTGCCGTTGCTGCTGCGGCCGCGGGCGGGCGGCTGACGCTCCGCTGGTCCCTAGCCTCGCCGCCCGGCCTGGCCGCTCCTCGCGGGCGCCCCGACTCCCCTTCCCGCCATGGTGCCGCCCGAGGGCGCGTCCGTCCTCCGCCGCCGCTGACTCCGGTCCCTCCGCCCCATGGCCGCCTCGGCGCCGCCCCCACCGGACAAGCTGGAGGGAGGTGGCGGCCCCGCACCGCCCCCTGCGCCGCCCGGCACCGGGAGGAAGCAGGGCAAGGCCGGTGAGAGCGCCGAGGGCCTGGGCCGGCCGGGCTGGCGAGGGGTCGGGGGTGGGCGGGGGGGATGGGGGGCAGGGGCTCGAAGGGACGCTGGGGCTGTAGGAGTAGGGGTCGTGTGTCACCGATGGAGGACCCCGGGTCTGGGAGACACTCGGACTGCAGGAGCCCCTGGGGGAGCGGAGGGGTGGGAAGAGGCGGCCGACGTGCGGTCGTGCGGTGCGGCTGTAGGGAACCTTTGTTCGTGCTCGTTAAGTAGATGAGCAAGCGCGTGTCCAAGTTAGAGGGGCTCCTCCGGGCGCGTCCATAGGGAAACGTGTGTGTACCCCTTGTGCTGCGCTTCCAGGTTTGCAGATGAAGAGCCCAGAAAAGAAGCGGAGGAAGTCCAACACTCAGGTGAGTGGTGCCCGGTGCTGGGGGCACTGCTGGCTCCCGCTCCGGGACATTTGTGTCTTGTCTCCGGCGCACGGACCAGAGAAGGCTACTCTGCTTCTGGCCGCTTCCCTCCACTTTCTAACGAGGGGGGGGGGGGGGGGGCGTGGTGAGGCCGTGGGACCACAGACCCCATCCGTCAAGGGTAGAGTTTTTCTTGTCCTGGTTTCCTCTTGGTGACGACACCTAGCACTTCCCGAGTTTTGTCTAGAGACTTCTCCAGCACTTGGTGTGAACCGTGATTTAACAGGTTTGGAGGAGATGGGCATTGTCCGTTTTTACAGGCGAGCAATCTGAGGGCTTAGTGCAGTACCTGCTTAGGGGTCTTGAGGGTATTGGCTGTCAGCTGGGGTTCCAGCACAGTTCTGCCTGCTTTGTCCACCCTCTGTTTCTCTGTGACAGTCCAAGGTCTGTCTTGATTTAGATCTGAGCTGGCTGCTACCAGTGTCCGGAACACGTGTCTCCTCTGCTTTCCTGGTTTATAGCTGTGTGTTTCCTTCCGTGACCCTCCTTCCCTCATCTGTTCTCCACTAGGGCCCTGCATACTCACATCTGACGGAGTTTGCACCACCCCCGACTCCCATGGTGGATCACCTGGTTGCATCCAACCCTTTTGAGGATGACTTCGGAGCCCCTAAAGTTGGGGGTGCAGCCCCTCCATTCCTTGGTAGTCCCGTCCCCTTTGGAGGCTTCCGTGTACAGGGGGGCATGGCAGGCCAGGTACCCCCAGGCTACGGCACTGGGGGTGGAGGGGGTCCCCAGCCTCTTCGTCGACAGCCACCCCCTTTCCCTCCCAACCCTATGGGCCCTGCTTTCAACATGCCGCCCCAGGGCCCTGGGTACCCACCCCCAGGCAACATGAACTTTCCTAGCCAACCCTTCAACCAGCCTCTGGGTCAGAACTTCAGCCCTCCCGGTGGACAGATGATGCCAGGCCCAGTGGGGGGATTTGGCCCCATGATCTCACCCACCATGGGACAACCTCCCAGAGGGGAGCTGGGCCCCCATTCTCTCCCCCAGCGCTTTGCCCAGCCAGGAGCACCTTTTGGCCCTTCTCTCCAGAGACCTGGTCAGGGGCTCCCCAGCCTGCCCCCCAACACAAGTCCCTTCCCTGGTCCGGACCCTGGCTTTCCTGGTCCTGGTGGTGAGGATGGGGGAAAGCCCTTGAATCCGCCTGCTCCCACTGCTTTTCCCCAGGAGCCTCACTCAGGCTCCCCAGCTGCTGCTGTTAATGGGAATCAGCCCAGTTTCCCCCCAAACAGCAGTGGGCGGGGTGGAGGGACTCCGGATACCAACAGCCTGGCACCCCCCAGCAAGGTGGGCGGGGGCTCAGGCCCTCAGCCTCCCCCAGGCCTGGTGTACCCATGTGGCGCCTGTCGCAGTGAGGTGAATGATGACCAGGATGCCATCCTGTGTGAGGCCTCCTGCCAGAAGTGGTTCCACCGAGAATGCACAGGCATGACGGAGAGCGCGTACGGGCTGCTGACCACCGAGGCCTCTGCTGTCTGGGCTTGTGATCTCTGCCTCAAGACCAAGGAAATCCAGTCTGTGTACATCCGGGAGGGTGTGGGGCAGCTGGTGGCTGCTAATGATGGGTGACGCTGGCCAGGGCGATGGTTTCCAAGTCTGGCTCTTGGCCCTTGTTTCCACTGGCTTCTCGTCCCTGTTGGGCAGAAACATGGTGGCTCCTGGGGGCAGAGAAGGAACCGAGGTGGGCAGGCAGAAGAGCCTGGATTGCTCACTTTTCTGGAAACTTACACATACACGTTGAGATCAACAGAGATCCAGGAAATCAACCCTGCCCAGCATTGTAGTGGCTCCAATCTTCAAAGGCCGAGGGATGAGGCTGCCAGAGAAGAGAGGCTGTGGGGAGATCTGGAGGGCAGGGGTCTCTGTGCAGATGATGGACGCCCTAGCACCTGTGCCTAACACTCCCATCTAGCCCCGCAGCTGCAGCCTTAGTTTTTGGAGTGAAGTGTTAAAGGTTTCTGGCCAGAGGAGTGGGGGTCCCATCCCTGAAGTAGCCTCATCATGGGCTTTAGTAGGAGACAGCTTTAGGGAATAAATGGGGAGTTTCCCTATTTCTCACCCTCCTGTGGCTTCCTCCCAAGACCTACCCAGTTCCTCCCCCCTCGAGAACCAAATAGCTTGAAGAAGCAGGAGAGCTCTTGGCTGGGGCAGTTTCTTGGTGATTTGGGGCTTCAAGAGATGCTGTCCGACGCGTGTCCCTCATACCAAAGCCAGTGGCCCTTTCTCAGCCTCTTGGGCTTTTCTCCTAATGACCACATTTTTGCCAAAAATTGGGATACTCGGCCTGACAAACCAGAATATTTGAAGTTCAGACTGTCCTGGAACATGGACTCTGGCTTACCAACCTTCCTGCCTCCCCTGGTTGTTGCACAGTAGTGTCCACTCTGGTCTAGAGCTTTTGGCACCTGTATTCTGCATCCCTGGCTCGATTGAAGGAAAGCCTGGAAAGGCACAGAGCTCTTATACCTCATCTGATAGAAGGATCCCTTCTCCAGCCTGTGGGTGAGGGAGGCAGCGGGACGGTCATTGCTGTGGTTCTGAAATGCAGTCCAGAGTCTGGATGTATTTTGCTTCTCTTTCCCTACCTTTCTGTGTATCTTCTTGGGCCAGGTGATCTAGGAGCTCTTATTCCCCTAAGCCAGAGGCCTGAACTGGGCTTCGTGTGTTAGTATTTTATTTTATAGGCTCTGCATGCCAGAGATGGGCCAGGGGCTGGTAGGAAACTTGAACTGCAGCTGGCTCTCTTGCTTCTCATGCACACATTCCTCAGTGGGGTGGAAGGCAGGCAGCCACGTGGCCCAGAGAGTTGCTAGTGGTCGGTCCCCTGCCCCCTTCTCTTGGACCCTAGCATGTGAAGAGAAGACTTACACAGGCATACTGCAGACTCTTCTGCCTGCCCAGCTGGAGCCAGCAAGCCAGCAAGTTTTGAGGCTGTGGGAAAGAAGTGAGGGGGATCTGGGCTTCTCTCCGCACCCAGTTTTGTGTTGTGTCCTGGTTCTGTTGCCCTTCTATCTGTTGCTATTTTTGTGATGTCTTCCTCCCCACCGCCATCTCCGCCTTTTTGTAAGTGGCTCCTGGGAAAGGGAGTCTGTCAATCCTTCTCTTCCTCTCACTCCACTATTTGGAAGAAAGTGGGGGTGGCAGAGATGTGGGGGTGGGGGTCTTTTGTACGGTTGGATAAATAAAATGACTTGAAAACCCAGACAAGGACTCCCGGCTGTTTGTGCGCACGAAGGTCACCTGTGGGAAGGATGCGCGAGTGCTGAGGCTCCGTACGTGCCCGGGGGTTCTGGAAGCCCCGGAGCGGTCCCGGGAAAGCCGGGGGGCACCCCTCCCCGAGAAAGCCTTTCCTTTCTGGCACATTCCCGGGCCGGGCCGGCGGCCAGGGCCTCAGGGACAATGCAGCTGGTGCTTGCTGCTGGGATTGGCGCCCCCCTCCCCCCGTTGTTCGGCTGGCGGTCAGGTGTAGGGGGTCGGAGGTAGGGGCCGGGGAGCACCGCCCGAGGGCTATTTTAGCAGCTCAGCGCTCGCCCTGTTCCCTCCCCCGCGCAGCTGCGTCAGTCCCGTCTGTCTGTCCGAGGGCCGACCTTGCCCCTTGGTCCTGCTGTCTCGGGAGGTGACCCCGTGCCTTCCGTGTCGGGTCTTCCCCCCAGGAAAGTAGGGGCAGTGTCCGCCGGCGCCGTACAGGGGCCGGTGGGTAGGCGAGCTCCGGTCCCACCCTGCGAGGCCCTCGCGCCCCCGGCTCTCGACTCGTCTCTTATTGGCCAAAAGTTTCCGCCCCCCCTCAGGAAGTCGGCTTTCCATTGGCCAGTCCCGGTCACGTGAGCCCCTCCCTCCCCGCTCCCTCCCTCTGGGGGCTGGAAACCCCGGGAGGCAGGAACAAGTCTGGCGAAGGCCCGGGGCGCGATCAGGTGAGGCCCTGCGGGGCGGCGGGGGGGGCGCTCCGGGACCCCGGTGGGGAGGGGCAGCCGGGCGTGCATTCCTCCGGGGACCCGGGGCGCGTCCCGGGACGGGAGCCGGCGCTCTGGCCCTGGGCGGGCGCTGCTGCAGAGGTTTGGGGGCCCCCCTACGGGGCGGAGGGTGGCTGGTCGGAGGGCACGGTGCCCCCTACGGCTGCCTAGTGGGAGCAGCAGAAGGGCCCGGCAGGCCCGAAAGCGTGTTTCTGTTGGCTCCTGCCTAGATGTGCGTGGGGAGGGGTGAGAACCGGCGAGAGGGCAGAGGTTGGGCTGAGGAGGAACTTCCTAATAAGGCGAAGAGACGCTGGCTGGGGGGCCGGGGCTGGCTTTTGAGAAATGGGACCCACCCATCGGGAGAGTCGGGGACCCTGAGGGCTGGGATTACAGACGGCCTCCTGTTTGGGTCTCAGAAGTGTGGGTCCTGCTGACCCAGATACCGTGGCTAGTTTCCATGGAGACGGTGGGTCTGACATCACCCTGGTTGCCATGGTGCCTGGTTCTGGAGGACCAGAGTAGGCTGTACATGGCCAGAGATAAACAGGGACTTCAGCCTGAGCTGCTGCCACTTCCTTCCTGCCACCACCTGTTAACAGCCAGGCAACCACTGGGGATGGGGAGAGGGTGGCCAGAGGGCTCTGGGGAGGTCTCGGGGGAGGTCCTGTTGGGTGTGCTATGGGGAGGCCCTGCAGTCATTCTCCCATCTCCTTGTGGAATGGCTGCTGGTGTCCGGGAGGCAGGTGCATTGGGGAAGACACCGTGAGGGCTCTGTCCCAGCTGTGGATCTGGAAAGGCCAAGGTTATTAGGGCCCTGTGCAGGACTTGCACCAGGTCAAACAGAACGAGGCCGCGGAGGGGGTCCCCAAGAACTGCCTCTTCCCAAGCCTCACTTCCCTTCCTGGGGTTTGCTCACAGAGTCCTTTCCACTTGCTACCCTTTTGGCACCATAGGAAACAGTCCCTTATCATCTGAAGGACCACAGTCCAAGGCTGAGGGGGTCAGCTCATCTGTCCCTCCTGCCTTGTGCCAGGTCCCAGCTGAGGGGACAGTCCTGGCCTTGACTGACAGGACAGGTCTCCCTCTTCCTACCCTGCTTTGTGTCAGGCTCTGGAAGCTAGAGTGACTTCCCACTGCTGTCCTGCCAAGTCAGAGATCCTGCCAGGTCAGAGTGGATTAGCAAGGGGCATGACCACAGCTCTGTTGTCTGTGGTTTTGCAAACTTTAAAGTTTATAACTGATAGCTGCCATTAAAGCCTTTCCCACTGGGCTTCAAGTTCCCTGAGATGAAACTCTGCAGATCATAAAGAAAGGAAACAGATTTTAGACCGGAGAGTCTGCATGACAAGGAGATTTACTGAGGGTACAGCGAATGGATCTAAGCTCTGCCAGCTGTTCTCAGGCCTGGCTGCACATGAGGACTGCCTGGGAGGTTTTAAAAAAGACCCAGGCCTGAATCTGACCCTGAAACCAGTCGAATCAGAATCTTAGGTGATTGGTGTGCAGCCAGTGTTGAGAATCCTGAACCAGGGCTGACAGTGTGTGGAAGGGTGGGTGGACATTCTAGTCTGAAGCAGGCCACCGGGTCCTATCTTCTGAGCCCTGGCATAGGAGGTGGTGACTTTGGGAGAGTCTGGGTGATTCTCGCTCTTCTCATCAGCTGTTCATGCTTGGCACAGTCAAGTTAGCCAGCCTATATGGCCTTTGTGTTCTTTGACTCTAACCTGAGGGGGCTGGCCTGCATGGTCCCCAGAACCTGTCCAGCCCTGGGCTTTGACCTTTCAAGGTCAGTCCAGAGTCCCCAGGCCCCGCTGGTCCCCAGAGAGGTAAACTTCTCTGTGACTGTTGGCGGGTTTTGATTTGCTGAGAAGAGGTGGGGTGTTAGGGTTCGAGGGGTTGGTTCTGGAAGCTGCAGCCCAGCCTTGGGGACCCAAACAAGGCTGCTCTCTGCATCCTGCCTTTGCTGAAGGAAACTGGGGTCTTAAAGAGCATGTTTCTCTACAGGTGGCAGTGACACAGCTTCTGGGACCTCTGCAACTATGGCTTCCTACCCAGGTTCTGACAATAGCTGGGTGTTTGCCAGCTCCGAGGTAGGAAGAGCAGGCCTGGGAACCCCGTGGAAGAGAGGTTCCTGCAGGCCTGGGCTGCCTTCAGGGTGTGTCCCCTTCCTTGGTTCTGATGGTCACTGAATCACCTCATGCTGGCTGCAGGGGAGCCCCAGGGGCCGGAGGAGGGAGATTAGGCCCCAGGAATCAGGTGGTAGGACTTGGACCATACCCTGAAAGAAGGGTACCCCTGGGGTCTGCTTCGAGAAGTAGGGACCAGCATGAGCAGAAGACCCAAGGCAATGATAGGAAAGCCATTTTGGGGGAAACTGAGGCAGCCCATGGGATGAGGTGGTGACGTGGGTTAGAAAGTGTTGGAGTATCCTAGTGGGGCCTCTAAAAAAAAAAAAAAGAATGTGTTGGAGTGAAGCTGGGGGCAGAACTTGGGGACCCCTGAAGACCCAGGCACGCAGACCTCTTCCTGAGGGAGAATCACAGGAGGGCTTTGGGTCACAGGGACTCAGTACAGTGATTGCCTTGGGCGGAGGGTGAGCTACCCTCTGTGTGGCCTGAAGAGGGGAGTATTTGGAAGGTCCTGCAGTGCAATTGGTGGTGGGCAGGGCAGGAAGCCAGTGGACTCCTGTGTCCCCACAGCCAGGGAGAAGGGAGAAGGGGTCTGGAGAATGTTTGTGAAGGCACCCAAGCCCTGGTGACCTGGTGTGTGAGAACTGCAGGAGGGGAGGAGGTGGGGAAGAGTGGGGAGGAGTGGGAGTGGGGATGCTGGCCTCGGGGAGGGTGCTGGGGCAGGACACAGGGACTAGGGTACATGGGCAGTGGAGGACAGACAGCGTGCTCCAGAGCCCTGGTCTGTTTTTGGCTGCCTTTGCTGACCTCTGGGCGTTGGACCTTCCTCCTCCCCTGTGTGAGGGGTCATGATTCTTGGCTTATAGGGGTGGCCAGGAGAAAACGGTGGTTTGAAAATTGCAAAGGAATGTACTCAGGCAGAGAACGATTCTTAGAGGGGTGGTGGGAACCCTGGGCAGGGGAGTGGGTGGTGGGCCTGCTGAGCAGGAGTGTCCAAGGATGGAGAGCCCAGTGTTGGTGGGGGAGGGGCCAGGGTGAGCTGTCTGCAGGGAGAGGGGGTGTGGGGGACAGTGGAAAGGCTGGAGAAGCCTGGAAGATGCAAGTGAAGTGAGCTGTCCACAGTATAGACAGCTACACAGAAGCCCACGGGCCACAACAGTGGCCTTGAGGCCCTGGGGGTCTTTGACCTCCACCTTCCCACTCATCAGCAGGTTTCTTTGATGGGGAAATGGGACACCCAGGCTTCAACCAGCTTCTTTGGTGGGGGCGAGGGTTGGGGGCACCAGGTTGGTATGTGATATTGGTCCAGTGGCATGTTTTCACTGAATAGAAGCAGCCTCTGGAAGGTTCCTCACAGCAGTAGTGAGACTAAGAACAGCCAGACACTGTGTCGGCCAACACCCCCCACCCAGCTTGCATGGGCTCACTCCTGGGTGTAGGAGATTTTTGTGAACTGGGGGTGGAGGTTCTGAGCAGACCCCCTCCCTGTGATCTTGGCTCCATCCTGCTGTGCTTCCCCTGGAGCAGCCTTCTGCTTGCACCTCTTCCTCCAGAGCCTGCCCGTGGAGACCCTGGGCCCAGAGTCCACGACGGGCCTGGAGTCCATGATGGACCCAGAATCGGACAGAGCGTCCCAGGCCCTTGGGAGCCCCTCCAGGGCAGCTGCGGAGGAGTTAGCTGGGGCTGAGGATGGAGGAGGTAGCGGGCCCTCCTGGAGGTGGGGGGTGGCCACCTTCCTCTGTGCTGCGGGGTGCCCCAGTGTCCTCGGGGACCAGGGTTTTGCTGCCTCTTATCTCTGGAGCTAGTCCGGGTCTAAAGTCTTCTTGCCTCCACCTGCCCTGGTTTTTTCCTGCCCCTTACAACCTGGTAGGGCCTGCCAGAGTCAGAGGGCTGTGTGGGAAGTTCATTTGGGGGGCAGTGGTGTTTTTCCTGGATCTTTTCTTCCACCACAGAGACCCTCTTGCAGAGCGAAGGCTCCCAGTCTGGTCCCATTCTGCCAGAGAAGACTGAGGCCGAGGTGGGTGGGGGCGGGGTGGTGGGGAGTGGGGAGGTACTGGGGAGTGGGTGGGGCCGGAGGGGGGTGTGCAGCAGGGAGGGCCTGGGCCTGGTCATGGCTGTGTCTGCTCAGGCTGTCCTGGAAGATGATGGCTGCACCAGGGAGCCCGCTGGCCCGGGAGACACGCTGGTGCAGGGAGACGCAGAGGAGGCCCCTGTGGTGACAGGCCTGGGACCAGACACAGAGGACCTGGAGGGTCAGAGCCCCCCACAGAGCCAGGCTTCATCTCCTGATGCATGTAAGAACCACCCCTGTGTCCCTCTTCATTCTCCTCCTGGAAGGAGTGGGGGTCCGAGCGCTTGGTGCCCAGCACGGCTCTGGTCCAGGCCCTAGGACTTAGCAGCTTGGTGGTCCCCTTACACTGTGTCTGAATCCTCACCACTACCCCTGAGGACACTGAGGCTCAGAGAGGTTAAGTGACGTGACCAAGGTCAAGTAGTGGGTAGGTGGCAGGGCCTGGGGCTGCTGGGATCTTTCTCCTCTGCCTTGGGGCTTCTTCTTTTCTTGCCTCTAGATTCAGGGGTCAGCTCTGGGCTCCGGAGATGAGGAAGGGCAGGCAGTGCATGGCCTCTATGGGAGGCAGTCCTGTCTGAGCCAAAATGCTGGTCAGACCAAGAGAGTGGGTAGAGCAGGTGCCCCCTTGGAGGGGGCAGTTCCATCAGGGGACAGGTTGAGGGAAGGGTCACGTTGGAGGTGATACTGAGAGATAGTGGGTTCTTGGTCAGTAGGGTCAGAGGATGAGGACATTCCAGGTCAGGACTATCACATCAGCAAAGGGATGGGGGCCACCTGTCCTGTGCTAAGGAGGTTGTGCCCCAGGCTTGTGGCAGCAAAGCATAGGAAACCATTTCTGTTGAAGGGGAACCAAGTGCAGGGAAAGGCTGAGGCCTGAGGCCATTTAGGGGACCACTGCAGTGCTCATAAAAAGCTGCTGAAGGCCCCAGGCGGGCAGATCCGAGGCATGTGCTGTGGAATCGTCTGGGTGTGAGGCGAACAGGGAGGGCGTACATAGCCACATGGTGGTTGGGGTGCCTTTCTCTGAGTCGGGGGATGAATACCAGAAGAGAATGGAGGACCGGGATCCCTGGGTGGCGCAGCGGTTTGGCGCCTGCCTTTGGCCCAGGGCGCGATCTTGGAGACCCGGGATCGAATCCCACATCAGGCTCCCGGTGCATGGAGCCTGCTTCTCCCTCCACCTGTGTCTCTGCCTCTCTCTCTCTCTGTGACTATCATAAATAAATAAAAATTAAAAAAAAAATTAAAAAAAAAAAAAAGAGAATGGAGGACAGGGCATTGGGAGTTTGGTGCCCAGGTGATACCAGGTAGGAGTGGCTGGTGTACAGTCTGTTGTTCAGGTCAGGAACTAAAGATGGGGAGCTCGTCTGCTATGGAGGGAAATCTGTGCTGTGGGTGATGGTGTGTGGTGAGATGGCCAGCCCCTGAGCCCCCCAGCCCAGAGGTGCTGAGAGGCAGTGGCCAGTTGGGACAGGAACTGCCAGAGGAGCTTGGGGTGAGGCACTTGTGGAGGAAGGATGGTGCTCGTAGGGTAGAGCTACTCCTTGAGCTCACAGGTTGGAAGGCTGGGCAGGGCAGTCACAGATGCCCAGGCGGACGTGGGCAGCATCTCTGCTTGTGTCCTGCTTCTGGTCGTCTCACTGCCTTGTCCCTCTCCCTTCCCCCAGCTTGGCCCATGGAGGAGGCCGGCTGCTCCAGCAGTGAGGATGACACCGATGTGGACGTGGAGGGTCTGCGGAGACGGCGGGGCCTAGAGCCTAGTGCTCCCCAGCCTGTGAGGCCCCTGGGTCTCGATGGCCTGGCCAGAGGCGAGGGTGCAGGCGGGGAGCTGAGCATCTCCGTCAACATGTGCCTCCTTGGGGCCCTGGTTCTGCTGGGTCTGGGGATCCTCCTCTTCTCCAGTGAGTGGTGCCTCCCCTACAGGGGCCTGGGCCTCCCACCCCTCCCGACCCCTGCCCCATTGTCGGTGAGCCTCACCACATTCCTCTGTCTCTATCCTCAGGCGGGCTCTCAGAGTCGGACAGTGGTGAGTGGGGAGGGGCCCTGGCTGGTCCCTGTCCAGCCCGGAGGGAGGTTGCTGGGAGCGGTTCTCTGGGGGGGCAGTGGGGATGATGCTGGGGCTGTCCACCCATTACTCAGTTACTGGCCTTTTTGCCAGCCAGGGCTGGCGCAGGAGGGCGACTGGGTGTGTGTGGAGGTCAGGGAATGGGTGGGAGAGTGGTTTTTGTGTGCTGGGGCCAGTTTCAGGACCTGGCTTTCCCACAGGGCCCACAGAGGAATTGCGGGTCCTCCCGGATTCCCAGCTGGACACCGAGGTGCCGGTTGCTGTGGGGGACAGGCAGGTACGTTTGGGTGTGCCCAGAGCTGTGTGGGGCCTGGTGGGCAGGCTCATGCCTTGCCTGGGCTGTGGCACAGTGGGTGACTGGCTCCTTTGCCCCAGGATGAGCTGAGGCAGCATCTGCAGGCTGCTGCACCCTCTGCTGGCGTCCCCAGCCTGCAGAACATGGCCCTCTTGTTGGACAGGCTGGCCAAGGAGAACCAGGATATCCGGTTGCTACAGGCCCAACTGCAGGTGGGCACACGTGGGAGGGTGGTGGCTAGGTTGGCCCTCTTTCAGCCAGGCGTCTATCCCCTGTCCTCCCCAAGAGAGGTTGTCTTTGCTAATCCCCCAGCTCAGCCCTCTCCCGTTCTCTGGTGTTGGGTCATCTTCCTAAGCCCCAGGCCCAGAGCCATGTGCCTGTTGCACGAGGCATGCCACCTCTGATGGATGGTTCTGGTTTGCCTGAACATGGGCATGGGAGCATGGGACAAACAGGCCAAGGCCCAACAGACAAGCAGTGCGGCGATCTGCAAATGATATCTGCTCCGGGCCTGGGAGGTCGAGAGGGCAGTGAGAGCCACGTTGGGCTAATCTTAGGACACAGAAGCCAAAGTCTGTGAGGGAATTTCGGGGTCCCAGGTCTGGTGCAGGTTGTGGATGGCAAAGAGAATAAGAACCACTTTCTCTGAGCGGTGCAAGTCCTGCCTGCTATCCTGGAGTGGACATCCCTGACCGGGCACCCTCCACCCCAGGCCCAGAAGGAAGAGCTGCAGAGCCTGATGCAGCAGCCCAGGGCCCTAGAAGAGGAGAATGCCCGCCTCCGGGGGGCTCTGCAGGACGGCGAGGCCTCTCAGCGTGCCCTTGAGTCAGAGCTGCAGCGGCTTCGGGCCCGGCTTCAGGGGCTGGAGGCTGACTGCACCCGGGGCCCAGATGGTGTGTGCCTTGATGGGGATAGAGGCTCCCAGGGCAGTGGGCTCACTGGGGAGCTGAGCCCTGGCCTCCTGGAGCAGAAGGAGCGGCTGGAGGCCGAGGCCCAGGCCTTACGGCAGGAGCTGGAGAAGCAGCGCCGGCTGCTGGGGTCGGTGCAGCAGGACCTGGAGCGGAGCTTGAGGGGTGTGGGCCGAGGGGACTCCGCTCGTGCCAGCCTGACTGAGCTGGGCCACAGGCTGGTCCAGAAGCTACAGGGCATGGAGAAATGGAGTCAACACCCTTGGGTCAGTGCCAACACCTCAGAGGCCAGGCCCCAGGAGTCCCTGCTTCCAGAGTGCCAGGGAGTGGAGTGGGAAGGAGAAGTGGCAGGATGGGCAGGGGGGCTGGAGTGCTGATCACTGGAAGCAGAAGGAGGGGTCTGGCCGGGAGAGAAAGAAGAGCTGGCGGGGTGAGGAGGACAGGGAGCTGGCAGGGAGGTGGAAGGAAGGCAGGCTGAGGCTGGCGGGTTGGGGCGGCAAGAAGGACGGCAGGCAGCAGGGCCCCAAGGAGCCCTCTAGGAAAAGTGGGGGCCCTCACTCCTCTGTGGGGAGGCAGAAGCACCCTCAGTGGAAGGAAGGGGCTGATGACGGGCATGACCTTCCGCCACTGTGGGCAGAGCTGTCGCGGCACAAGTACCGGGCACCCCAGGGCTGCTCAGGTGTGCGCGAGTGTGCCCGGCAGGAGGGTCTG
Source organism: Vulpes lagopus (assembly GCF_018345385.1). NCBI lineage: Eukaryota > Metazoa > Chordata > Mammalia > Carnivora > Canidae > Vulpes > Vulpes lagopus. The sequence continues at coordinate 143,805,224 of NC_054824.1, read as the reverse complement.
GCCTTTGGTGTGGAGCTGGCCCCCGTGCAGCGACAGGAGCTGGCCTCTTTGCTAAGGACTTACCTGGCACGGCTGCCCTGGGCTGGGCAGCTGACAAAGGACTTGCCCCTCTTGCCTGCTTACTTTGGCGAGGATGGCATCTTCCGCCATGACCGCCTCCGCTTCCGGGACTTCGTGGATGCCTTGGAGGACAGCCTGGAAGAGGTGGCTGTGAGACAGACTGGTGATGACGATGAGGTGGATGATTTTGAGGGCTTCATCTTCAGCCACTTCTTTGGAGACAAGTCACGGAAGAAGAGGTGGGCAGCTGTGTTCCTGGGGAGGACGTGCGGGGGAGGTTTGTAGGGCCATGGGCCCTGGGTCAGGATCTTTAGTTTGAGCCACTGTTAATCAACAGCTGGTTGCCCTTGGAGCAGCGTCCATCTCTATCTTCCTGGAGGTCGGAGAGCTGCCTGTGCTCACCCTGTAGTAGTTCTGGGCAGTTCCCTTTTGGGCTGGGGGGATTTTTCCCCAAATTGTTCTGCCCTGTGAATACCTGCAGTGCCCGGGGTGAGGAAGGTCATTCCATTGCCCTATTGCCCTGACAGGGGATGTAATCCTGGGGTAGCGGGTCTGGCCCCTCCATGTGATTGCTGGTGGCTGCCTTGGAGGAACAGGCTCCCCTGCCCTCCAGGAGCCCCTTCTCACTGTGTGGCATTGTCCTCTGAAGACTGTTTCCTTCCCCGCCTCCCCGTGTCTCTCCACAGGTCAGGAAAGAAGGACAGACACTTGCAGAGCCCAGGGAGGGGCTGAGGCCTGGTGTCCCCTCACCCTGGGAACCACTGAATGGTCCTCTCCTCTGGCTCCTATGAGTGCAGAATCTCTCAGTGATGCACTGATGCCGCTTTTGCTAGAGAAAGGCCTTAGCTGGATCTGCCTTGCTGGTTACTGCATGCAGGCTCTGATCCTGTCCTTGCGGGCGGGAATTGTGATTCTTCAGCCTCACAGCTTCCGTCCTCCTGTGTGTATGCCCCACAGTGCCCCCCTGGTTTCATGCACTGACCCATGCCCCCTGGAATGAGCCTAGACCTGCTGGCTGGATGCCCAGCACCATTGCTTTCCCAGGGGTTTTCTTAGATTTGGACACAGCCACCCCCCAGGGGTGAAGTCCCCCTTTTACCACTGCTTCTCCCAGGGCCCCCCTCCCTGTGTGAATAGTAGGCTCCCACCCCTGTAAGAAGGTGTTGGAGTTTTGGTGTGGGGCGTGGGCTCTCTCACCGGGGGGGGAGAGCTGTATCTAAGCGTGGGACCCCTACACCCTCTTTGTCCTCCACATCCCTCTCCCAGCCACCCTTGGGCCCTTGGGGCTGGAACTCCCCATTTGCTGGCGGCCACCTTGGGGCCCCTGGGAGAAGTAGAAAACGAACACGGGTTTTGGAGTGGGAGCCTCGGGCTCACGGCAGGCCGAGTGATGTTGGGCAGGTTAATCCCTGGGAACTTTAGGTTTCTGATCCTCAAAATGGGGGATTGGACGGCTGGGAAGAGCTAAAATAAAGCCCAGTGAGCACAATGTCTACTCTGTATTTGGCACTGCCTGCAGGGTGCAGAGGAGGGAGGGGAGGATCTCCACCAGGCTTCTGGACAGGCCCGCGGGAGGCCACTAGGTGGCGCCCCGGCTCCACGTTTCGTGCAGATCTCGCCTCCCCGCTTGGTGTGCACTGACTGGGCCCCTGCCCCGCCCACCTGCGCGCTGCCAGGACCTGGACCCCGCTGGCCCCTCCTCCGAAAGTCCTTCCTGGATTGCCCTGGACGTCCCCCGCCAGTGTAGGTGGAATGACGCGTGGTGTGACATCAGGAAGGGGGGTGCACCAGCAGGCTCCAGGAGGGGGCTGTGGTGGGTGGCAGGTACTTGGGGCGCCGCTGGCTGCTAAAGGGCTTTAAGCCCATGAGCTCATCTGAGTGGGCTGGGGAGGGCTGGAGGGCAGGGGGGGATGGGACTGGAGGCCGCGAGGCTGGGTACCCAACCAGCAGCACACCAGTCCACCGTGGGAAGGTCTGTTGGGTATGAGGAGGCATTAAAGAGCCTTCCTCCATGGGGAGATCCCTGGATGGCTCAGCGGTTTAGCGCCGCCTTCGGCCCAGGGCGTGGTCCTGGAGACCCGGGATCTAGTCCCACATCGGGCTCCCTGCATGGAGCCTGCCTCTCTCTGCTGGTGTCTCTGCCTCTCTCTCTCTCTCTCTGTGTCTCTCATGAATAAACAGATAAAATCTTTAAAAGAAAAAAAAAAAGAGCCTGCGTCCAGTGGAGCTGCTTTCTGCAGCAGGAAGGACCACAGTTAGGCCTGAGGAGGAATTTCCTCTGGGTAGAGGGTCAGTGATGGGGGCTGGGGGTCTTCTGGGGGAGAGCCAGGGCGGCAGGGACACTGGCCATGGATTACCCTGTGTCTGGGCTGACCTGGCTAGGTGATGCTCATGCCCCCATCACAGGTCAGGAGGCCCCTATCTCTGTCACCCCCAGCAGCAGTGGTGACAAGCGAGTCCCTGGCTCCAGCTTACAGGACGCTATCTTGGCGCCAGCATGTGAAGATGAGCCCTGGCCAGGGCTATGGGGCAACACTCCCCCCGCCCCCAACCCCAGAGCTGGTCTGTCCTGATGGCGGGGGTGGGGGGCCCTGGGAGCGGATGCACTGGACTCTGCCACCCAGCTCTGCTTGGCCTCCCAGGGTCTGGCCTGGACCCTTCCAGTTTAAGTACTTAGCTTTTCTGCCTTTTCTCTGAGAACTCCCTAGCTGAGGGCTCAGCTCCAGGGGTGTCCCTCTGAGGATACTCAAGTCAGGAGTGTATCCCTCTACTCGCAATGGGAAAAGTCTGCTTCCTTTGACATGTCCCCACTTGCATCTGTGCCTCAGTCTGCTGTCCCTCCCTGGCATCCCTGCTCCTCACCTAGCCTCCCTCCTTCCCTGGCTCCCCACTGCCCTGACCCCAGTGCCCTCAGCTTAGCTTTCCCTCGCCCATGCCCCCCCCACAGGCCCTTACACCCCTTACATCCCCAAGACGCCCCCCAGTCTCTCCCAGGCCCAGTCTTTCCCCACTCATCCTAGGGGATGGGGCACGTGTTGAGAGTGCAGTGGGGGTGAATTTCTCCCATTAGCTCCTTAAGGTCAGAGGCGTGTGTTCCTCTTGAGAACTCCCAGCCCCTTCTGCTGGGCTCCAAGCTGGACTGGCTGGCTGGTGCCTTGGGAGCCTCCCATGGCTACCCTGATGCCCGGATGGCTGCCCATCTGGGCTTGTGCTGGACCACAGGCGCTCCTGGTCCCTTCACATGGCACATGCTCACTGCAGATCAAGGAGGGACCCTGCAGGGTGTGGGCTGGGCTCTGTGGCTCTAGGTTCAGACAATAACAGGCTGTTACTTCTCAGCCCCCTTGTTGCCAATGCCACCCCTCACAGAGTAGCCTTCCCTGAAGGTGTCTCTGTAAGCTTTGGCTTCCAGAAGACGCCCAGCCCAGGTCTCTCCTCACAAGGCTTGGCCTGAGCAAGTTCGAGGCCAGAAGACCCAGTCTCTGGTGCCCAGCACTGCCCACCTGTGGGCCCCAAATAAGGCACCCCTCCTCACTTCTGGGCCCAGCATGGCCATCAGGAGTCCCCACAGGTTGTTGCGAGGATGAAATCAGTCTCTTCAAATAGTAGAGCATGGTCACAGAGAGTAGTTGTCATTACCTAACCTCTAAGCAGGGAGCTAGGCCCTCTGAGCTCTGGTGTGTTTCCCAAACCTCACGGTAGGGGGCTGGCAGAGGAAGGACGCCATTGTGCATTTAACTCTGAGGGGTGCGTGCAGACCCTGCTCCTTGCAGAGCCTGCTCCTTGCCTTGAGGCTAACTGGGTTAGTCTAACACGGCACAATTTTACCTGTACTCTCTTAATGGTGCTCTCTTAATGGGAGGAGTCCGCCTGGCAGTTGAGAGGAACTTTGAAGGGTAATAGGATTTGTGACAGGGGAGGGGGCTTCAGACATGGCAGAGGGGAGGCCCAAGGCAGGGAAAATAGCCTTGTGGCCAGATGGTTAAGGTGACATTCTCGATTCTCCCACGGGCCCACTTGCAAAGCTAGGGAGGAGCTATGGTGTGCCGAAGGAGTAGATTGCCACCAAAGGCATTTCAGCGGGGACACCTGTGTGAGGGGAAGTGCACACGGGTGCTCTGTACCTGGCAGCTAGGGTGGAAGAGACTGGATGTGAAGTTGGGGTAGTTAGGAGGTGTCAGCCAATGGCCCAGGAGAGAGGTCACATGGGCCTCACTTGGAGCATGTGTCAGAGTGGGCCAGCCTTGGATGGTACTAGGCCCTGGGGCAGGGGGGTTGTCAAAGACTCAGCCTCTCAGCCCTGGGACAGGTGGGTGAGCACCCCCCTCCCCACCTCTGTCCCAGTCCCAGCAGTGCTGGGCAAGGAGGAGCTGATGATGCAGGGGCAGGGTGAGAGGGGGAAGTGGCTGGGCTTGATTTTGCAGGATATGGGGGAGGAGGAGAGCCAGCCTCCCAGCAGGTCACCCACTGTGCCACCCCTCTCCCCATTCCCTCCCAGATAGGGCCCCTTTGGAGAAGTTCTTTTTTTTTTTTTTTTAAGATTTTATTTCTTTATTCATGAGAAACAGAGACACAGAGAGAGGCAGAGACAAAGGCAGAGGGAGAAGCAGGCTCCATGCAGGGAACCCAATGCAGGACTTGATCCCAGGTCTCCAGGATCATGCCCTGGGCCAAAGAAGGCGCTAAACCGCTGAGCCACCTAGGCTGCGCACCCCCCCCCTTTTTCCCCTTTGGAGAAGTTCTAACTGGCATCGGTCAGCTTACTGAGCCTTCACTTCAGCTTACTGAGTCTGCAGGCAACCACCGCCCGCAGAGGTCTTCAAGGAAACCCTGTCCCCAGTCGGAGGGCTGGCAGTCACCAGGCTGGGGCAGGGAAGGTAGGAACGGAAGCCATGTACTGTGGAGAGGAAAGTGTCAGCCCCCTTGGGAAGGTCAGTCCACCGTGGGCCAAACAAACCTCACATGCCTGCTGCTCTGGACCACAGTCCCCAGCCCTCACAGAGGCAGCCTGTGGGCATGGGCAGGTGCAGAGACTGTGGCATGAGCCTGGCCCAGACACACGGGCTGCCCTTCTCATCCACTTGGGCCGAAAACTTTTCAGGGCTCCGCTATGGTGCTGAGAGGTAGGCCTTAGAGAAGGTAAGACCATCAGGAGGGCAGCCCCGGTGGCTCAGCGGTTTAGTGCCGCCTTCAGCCCAGACTTGTTTCTCCCTCTGCCTGTGTCTCTGCCTCTCTCTCTCTCTCTCTCTCTCTCTGTGTGTGTGTGTCTCTCATGAATAAATAAATAAAATCTTAAAAAAGAAAAGACCATTAGGAACTGTTCACAGATGATGAGACTGCGAGAAAGGAGGTGTCTTGCCTGAGGGTCCCATCAGAGTTGGACTGTGACAGGGGAGGGAGACTGACCCTTAGGTGGGCCCCAGGATACCAGTTGGTGCTTGAAACGTTGGGTAGTGCTGCTTGCCTGCCCTGTCCCCACCCAGTTGGCTCTGGGCTTGAAAGCAGTGTCTGAGCTCTACCTGTGCATCTCCATCTGGGCTGGTGCACCCCCACTCAGCCACTGGGCACCTGCTGCCGCTAGCGCCCCTGCTTGTGGGCAGGAGGAGGCCAGCCTGGAAGAGCCCTTTGTGGGCAGGAAGCCCGTCTCTTTGGTCCAGAGGCGTGTGAGAATGGAGGCGCAAAGAAGAAAGTGACTTGTCCAAGGTCACAAAGCTTGCTCGGGCAGGGTGGGGACCAGAGCCCCTGGCTCCTGGCCTCTACGAGTCTCCTGTCCCTTCTCCCTCCTCTTCTGTCTCCACTTTTTCAAGCTTGGGACTCAGGCTCTAAGGTGAGCTCTGGAGGAGCTGGTCCTTCCTCATGCTGCCTTGGAGCTTTGACTGCATTCTGGCTCCTGGCACAGATGTCTGGCCGTGGCCACTCAGAGGGGCGGCTGGATGGCTGGATGACAGGAAGCTGGGCCTGTGGAGGGCTGGGGCGAGAGGGAGGGATCCTTGGAGCCTCGGAACCACCCCTGGAACCTCAGCAACTGGGTTTGGGGTTGTGAGGGCTCAGGCCCGAGCATGTCCACAAAGGGCCCTGTTGGCCTGGGGCGGGCGTGAGGTCCTCGCCTCCAGACTGTCTCCTCGAGGGCCTTCCCTCACCTGCTCATTTATGCGTCAGCCAGGTGTTCACTCAGCAGTTCCCCAGGCCCTGCTGCCAAGCTGGCCAGCAGTCTCAGAACACGGAAGCGCAGGCTTGGGGGCAGCTCCGGGCACCTGCCATCGTGGCCTGGGGTCCTGGAGGCTCTACCTGGGCTGGGAAACAGCAACCTCTGAGCTATGGAGGCCCCGCTCCTCTGCTTACAGCTCCTGATTTGAAAGAAGTCGGTCCATCTCCTTTGGGGAATAAAAGCCAACCTCTGTCACTAAGAGAATTAAAAAACTGTGAAGTGAAATCAGCGGATTAGTCTGTGAGTGGCAGCAGTGTGGGGTCAGTCCCCAGCCATGACGTGGACATTCAGTGCATGGTAATATAAGAGAACAAAGATATTTCTCTAAACCGTGAATCTTTTTTTTAAAAAATGTTTTACTTATTCATGAGACACACACACACACACACACACACACAGAGGCAGAGACACAGGCAGAGAGAGAAGCAGGCTTCATGCAGGAACCCGATGTGGGACCTGATCCTGGGACTCCAGGACCACGCCCTGGGCCAAAGGCAGGCAACCAAACCGCTGAGCCATCCAGGGATCCCCTAAACTATGCATCTTTATTGGAGAAAATCTTACTGAAAGGTGCCCAGCTGGTCTCAATCTCCATCTCAGGTTGTGAGTTCCAGCCCCACGTTGGGGGTGGGGATTATGTTAAAAAGAAATCTCATTTGTGCTTAACACCATATTCCAGATGGAGGTGTAGCCACCATCTGTGGGTATACTGGTTAAATTTTTGGAGCTTGTTTTTTTTTTGAAAGTGGGAGGATCCTTGGTTGGCCTAACATTCTGGCCATCCTCAGACTCTAGTATGTACTCTACGGATGCAAAAGGTGCATCTCCACAAGCGGATGCTCCTTTACAGATTGCCCGGATTTGACCTCGGCGGCACGATGCTCATGAACTGTGCCCTGGCTGCCTCAGTCACAAAACTGAGGTCCCATATCTACCACACAGTGATGGAAATGATTTGTAGACCAAGGACTGAGCAGGAGAACCCAACTTTATGCCGCTCTGCTGGAGGAGCACGCTTAGGGGGAGAGGTTGGGTGCCATGCTGGCACCACATCCCACAAGCAGTTTCTCCTCTCTAGGGCTGTCTTCTGCCTGTGGCATTTCTTTAACCCTACAAAGTTGGAGCTGGCCAGCACCTTATACATTTCCGGGTTCACCCTCAATGGGCACTTAGCGACTGGAAACGGGAGGTCATGAGAGGACATGGACCCTAAGTCTGACTTTTAGTTGTCTGTTTGGAAGTGTTTGCCCTTCTCTCTGGAGAGGGATCTCTGGGGGCTGGGTGCTATGTATAGTAGGTTACTGCCAGAGATCCCAGGCAAATTTCTCAATTATAATGAGCCTCAGTTGTCTCATCTGTAAGTAGGGATAGTAGTGTTTATGTCATAAGATTGAGAAAAGATCAGGATGCCTGGGTGGCTCAGTGGTTGAGCACCTGCCCTGGGCTCAGGGTGTGATCCGTGGTCTCAGGATTGAGTCCCACATCAGGCTCCCTGCCTGGAGCCTGCTTCTCCTTCTGCCTATGTCTGTGTCTTTCTCTCTGTGTATCTTTAATGAATAAATAAAATCTAAAAAAAAAAATTGAGAAAAGTTCTGGCACATAGTAAATGCTCAGTAAACATTACCTATTAAACTCTCTGGAGGACAGATGAATGAGAGTTGATGAGTGTAGTGGAGTGCAAGGTGCTATGATGTGGGTGAGCTCGGCATATGTCAGGAGTATAGAAAACAGGAATCTAAGTCAGAGGAGTGGGGGGTCAGGAAGGAGGCAACACAAACTAAGTGCGGAAGTACAAGTCAGAGTGGGTTTCACAGAAAAAGGATGGGAAGGGGGCGCCTGGAGGCTCAGTTAGTTAAGTGTCCGACTCTTTTTTTTTTTTTTTTTATAGACAATGCCCATCACAGTTTTCTTTTTATTTTGGCTGGTATACTTCCTGGAAAAATGGTTATGCAAGTTTATTTTTTAAAGATTCCATTTATTTATTCATGAGAGACACACAGAGAGAGGCAGAGACACAGGCAGAGGGAGAAACAGGCTCCATGCAGGGAGCCCGACGTGGGACTCGATCGAGTTGATCCAGCGTCTCCAGGATCATGCCCTGGGCCGAAGGCAGGCACTAAACCGCTGAGCCACCTAAGGATCCCCCATGTCCGACTCTTGATTTCAGCTCAGGTTGTAGTCTCAGGGTTGTGGGCTTGAGCATCGCGTGGGGCTCCATGCTGGGTGGGAAGTCTGCTTAAGATTCTCTCAAAAAAAAATTTCTATTTATCCAAGTCCAGATTTATTAAAAAAAAAAAAAAAAAAGGTGGGAAGGGTATTCCAGGCAAGGGGAACAACATAATGGGGTGTGGTTAGAACCATTACAGCTTCTATTAGAGCATCATGGAATTGTTAATTTATGTCAGTTTTCCCTAATTTTGGGGTGAAACTTCACATGCTCCATTTTTAAGCTCCTTTATAATCCTGTCTCTCAGAATACATGCTTTTTGAGAGCAGGCTCTGGTTTGTTTACTGTTGCATTGTACTTGGTGTGTTTTAGACCTTTAAATATATGTTGAATGAATGAATGAACTTCATCAGCTCCCCGAAGACTCAGACTCCCTGTCTCTTTCCCTGTTGTACTACTTCTTTACACCTCACTCCATCCTGCACCTCATCTGCCAGGCTCCATGGCCTGCAAAGCAATAGTCATCAAGCACAGAAGCACTGATTCACAAGCCCTTGGGTCAGCTGGACAGTGGCCATGAGAAGAGAAGCTGGAACAGAGCAAGGAGCTGAAGTAAGGGTAACTGGAGGTGTCACTGAGCCAGGATGGCATCTGGTTCAGGTATCTATGGGTCAGGCTTGCCTGGGAGGGGCAGACCTTGGTATCTCTGCTCAGGGCTCCCTCTGCCTGGGCAGGGCTGGAGCGGCACTGACAAGGCCCACCTCCTCCCTCTTCTAGGCTCTGCAGGGCTGTGTGGCCTGGTCCTCTGCGGGCTCAAACTGTCTCAGAGTATGAGGAGTCCCTGCGAGAGAAGCATGGCTCTGGGGAGTATGTAAGCAAGTGGCCTTGGAGAGCAGGTCGAATGGCTTCAGGTGACAACAAGGTTCAGGTATCCCCATAGGAGCTGGTGTCTGTGGAGGAGGACGAAAAACCCTTTGGCCGTCTGAGGCCAAAAGATGGAGCAATCACCATGAGGTCAATGAGTCCACTCAGAGTGGACATGAGCCAGTGGCTAAGCTGTGGTGCATGAGAATGAGCCTTGGGATTGCTACCTGTAAGCACTGAAAAGGGGAAAGGCCACCCAGCCAGGTGGTGAGGAGCCTTGCAGGAGCCAGGGATTTCCAGGGGGAGGAATGGAAGGAGGGAGGCCACAGACACAAGGTGTGTGCTAAGGTGTGAGGGCTGGTGTCCCTCCATGTGAGGGGGCCGTAGGGGACAGTGGGATTCAGCTAAGGCAGGGAGCAGGAGGATATCTCTGATCATCAGTTGGGAATTCCAGGAGGTCAAGTGAAGGGGCGGGGTGGGGGTCCTTTCTAGTGACAGGAGGTGGGATCTGAGCTCTCCTTGGGAGTCCAAGGAAACGGTTACTGCAGCTGTGCTGAATTTCAAACCACAGAGTGCTCAGAATAGACAACTGCACGTTTGGACGATGCTGGAGGATTCACAGTGTTCCCACCGTACACCTTGTACTTCCCGTACTCTCTTCTCCCCGCAGCCCTGTGACCCGGTTGTTGTCAGCGATGCACCCGGAGGGGCGCGCTGAAGGTCCCGGGAAGCATTCGAGCGGGTTCAAGCCCCGCTGCGCACAGGTGACAGACTGTAGGGGCCTTCCGGAGCAGGTTCATTCCGCACCCGGGCCGTGCCGTGCCGTGCCCGAGCTCCCCAGGCCTCCGACGCTTGGGAGTTGCACTCCTCCGCAGCAGGTGCCCTTCTCTTGCACGCGGCCCGCAGAAACAGCTAACAAGCTCCTCACAGGTAAGCTCAGACATGCAGGCCAGCGAGTCCCCGCCGAGGACAACGTACTCCTCGCCCTGGGCCGGCCTGTCCCAGCTGCGGGCTGGCGGGGAGCGAACAGGCCACGCACCTGCTGGGAAACACCCAGCAATCTGGGGCGTCGGCTCCCAAGCCCCTCCAGCGCCCTCCGAAGACGCCAGCGCGACGGCCCCTCCCGCGTGACGTCATAGACACGCCTCCTCCGGGAGGACCCACGTTCACCGCGGGGCGCGAACGGCGTCGCTTGAGCACGTGCGCTTCAGTGCGCACACGGCGGGGCAGGCTTGAAGACCTATTCAGCATGGTCCCCCTAATGTTTGCAGGGTTGGGTGGCACGCAGCGTGAGGCTCACCTCGGGGCATTTCAAGACGTCACCCCCCCAGAAGGAGAATGGTTCTGTCCGGGTGACGTCAGGCTCTGGGCGGGGCCGGGCCGTTCCCTGCCCGCTGCCTTGGGCGGCGACCCACGGGCGGAGCCACGTTCCCCGTCGGCGTGCGGAGGCGGCGGGCGTGACCGCGGAGGACCCTTCTGCGGCTGCGCGGGTGTGGTCGCAGTGCCAACGCGGGCGGGTGTGGGGTCTGCGGCTGGGTGGCTGACGCATGGCCCCGCGGGGAGGCGCCCCGTGCCTGGTGCTGCTGGTCAGCGGGAAGAGGAAGTCCGGGAAGGACTTCGTGGCCGAGGCGCTGCGGAGCAGGTGTCCGCGGGGCGGGGCGCGCGCGGCTCGGGGTGGGGTCCGCGGGCGTCCGGAGCGCGGACTGCTGCGGGGCGGCCGACTTCCGGGGAGGAGGCGGGGAGGGACGTGCCGCCGGGAGCCCACCGGGTCCCAGAGCTCCCTCGCCAGGTGCCGGGTAGGGGGGCTGGGCAGGAGCGCCTTTTCAGTTGAGGAAACCAGATTCCGCTTTTGTCTGGCTCCCCGAAGTGAGTCCGCTGCGCCCTACTCCGCCATGTCCCTGGCCTCAGCGAGGTGCTGTGGGGGGAGTAGCTCTGCCGGGCTGGGGCGAGGGGCTGGACGAGCTGGGCGGCCCAGGCTGAGGTCTCCCTGAACTCACCCCAGGGACCCGCCACCTTGTGCCCCCAAACACGGGAGCCAGATAGTGGCCAGAGGCACGGCCCGTGCAGTTGCACCTGGGGTCACAGCCTGACCCCCCCACCTACTCGTTTTTGATCTTGCGCAAGATTCTTACCCAAGGGCATCTCAGTTTTGTCATCTGTGAAATTAGGGGAATGATAGGCTGCTTGTAGGGATTGCAGGAGTCATGCACCTTAAGCGCTTAGAACAGTTCTTGCCTAGTAAAGATACAGGAGCTAAACGGTGGCTGTTATTTGCATTTTACCCAAATTGGCGTCAATACCTGCAGTGTTTTGTGAGCGTCAGTTCTCAACCTCCGGTTCTTGTCTGAATGGTGGAGTGCCTGTCTCATGGGTCAGGATTGAGGAGCATCTGGGAGCATCTCAAAGGCAGGGCAGGAGCCCTGTGTCTTAGGACTGTGTTACCCACATTTACATGCAGCACCCCACTTGTGGCTGGGCTACACTGAACAGGGGAACAGATGGATGATTTATGTGTGATGATCATGTCCATTGAGACCCAGATGCTCTGGCTGTGAGAGGTTTAGTCCAGGGTCCCAGCAGTAACTACTCCGTCCAGAACATGGTCTGGGACGGACGTGTACTACTGTAATCCTAATTTTATTGGTTTTACTTGTTGATTTCAGGAGTCTTTCACATTCCAGTTTTGTAATAATCTTGTAGGAGAGAGGACAGAAAGTACTCTCCCCACTTTCTAGGTGAGGAATTAGAATCAGGAAGGATGAGTGTGATGAAGTTCCATGGATACCCCTAGCAGAGGCAGGACTTCATTGGGGTGCCTGGCTGGTTCAGTCATTAGCGCCTGGGATTCTGACTTCATCTCAGGATCATGAGTTCAAGGCTTGTGGGAGGCATGGAACCTAGGAAAGGAAAAAAAAAAAAAGAAAGAAAGGGGACTTCAGTTCCCTGTATGTCAACCAGGGGCGTGAAAACTGGGCTAAGTGGGTTTGGCTCTCCCTGTCGTGTAGACTTGGCGCCGATGTCTGTGCTGTCCTCCGGCTCTCTGGTCCACTCAAGGAACAGTATGCTAAGGTAGGTGGTGCTCTGGTGCATCTGGTGGGTGAGGAGCCAGCTTACAGGCTGCAGGGTCTTTACGACCACTGTTGGCAGGGGGTGGACAGCTCTCCATATTCTGTGGCTCCACCTTTGGGGGGCATTTTCACTCTAAGCTGGTTTCCCATTGTCATCACTCACTTCAGGCCACTCCCCTAGAGTGTGTACAAGAAATCATGTCCAGGAAAGGGTGTAGATGTGAGTTGTCAGCTCTGAGGTCAAGTTATTAGTAACAGTCTGGAATTCTTCCTTTAGAAATGTAATCACTTGGGTTGTCAGTGTACGTTGTTAAGTGGAAAAAGCAAGATGTAGAAAGGTGCACATGGAATGCTACATTTGTATAAAAATGGAGAAAAACTGTAAATATATTTGCTTATCTATTCAGCCATATAGTAAGAATTTGTGGGGGTACTGGCATGTTGTTCACTATTCCTGGTGCTCGGGATGTGTGAAGCCAGGGCAGGATAGCAGGACTGTGTCCTTGGATGCCTCCAGGGAGCAGTGGTGGGAGAGAGCTTTTTCACTGTCAACAATATGTATCTTGAATTTTGAACCATGCAGATTTAAAAAAAGGATTATAGAAAAATAAACGGGAGCTCTTAAAGCCCTGGCTTTCAGATAGAGAGCCTGGAGGGTGAGACCAGCTTCCCATACTGTGTGGAGCATTCATTGCTTACATTTCTGTCCTTGCTTCTGGGTGCATCGGTTTCGGGTACCTGTGCTCATGGCCCCTTGGTCAGTTGGCCTGGATCTGGCCTTCTAGGGCCACACAGAATGAATTTGTTTTCCCCCTTCCATGCGTCAGTCCCATATCCATGGGCAGTATGCTGCTATACCAGTCTTCTCCCACCAGCTAAACAGACCCATTTGTAGCATGGCAGCCGGGGCGGGTCCTGGGGATAACAGGTGCAGTCATTTAAAAAATTTTTTAGTAGGAACGTTTCCCCAGTGAAGTTGGATGGAGAAGTTCCTTGTATCCAGTAGACAGACTGGGAGGGACTCTGATGGAAGGAGGGGTGGAGGGGGAGGTGCTCAGCCTACCCATTGGGGCCTGGGGCCTTCCAAGAACCCCAGGGCTCCAAGGAGCAGTTAGAAAATCTCTGATCTACCTGCAGAATTCCTAGATCAGCCCCCACTCCAAACTGATGAGCCAGGCTGGTGTGGGAGTTGGGTAGGAATTTGCATTTTTTGTTTCAAAGATTTTTAAAATTTATTTGAGATAGAGTAAGAGGGAGAGAATGCACACAAGTGGATGGTGGGGGGCAAAGGGAGAGGGAGAAGCGGACTTCTCACTGAGTAGGGAGCCCAAAATGGGGCTCCATCCCTGGATCCCAGGATCATGACCTGAGCCACCCAGATGCCCCAGGAGTTTGCATTTTTAAAACCTCAATAGGTAACTCTGATAGGCCAGCCTACCACTACATCTCCCACTCCCACTTTAAAAACAAATCCTGGATGCCTGGCTGGCTTAGTGGATAGAGCCTGCGACTCTTGATGTCAGGGTTGTGAGTTCAAGCCCCACGTTGGGCGTGGAGCCTTTTTAAAAACAAAACAAAACATCGGGCAGCCTGGGTGGTTCAGTGGTTTAGTGCCACCTTCAGTCCAAGGCCTGATCCTGGAGGCCTGGGATCGAGTCCTGCATCAGGCTCCCTGCATGGAGCCTGCTTCTCCCTCTGCCTGTGTCTCTGCTGTTCTCTCTCTTTCTCTCTCTGTCTCTCATTAATAAATAAATAAAATAAAAAAAAAAAACCCACCAAAAACAAAAAATCATGATGGAAAATATAATTGAAAAGCAGAACGTAATGCTCCTGGTGGCTGCTTTTCACCTGTGTTAAGAGTAGGTGGAAACTAGTTTACAAACGAAGTGGCTGCTGGCCTCACCCTAGGAGCAGGGCACAGGAAGGTGACTTGACCTGTGTGGTCTGGCCCTTCAGTTTGCAGATGAAGAAACAGTCCAAGAAGGTCTACCTGCAGTGAATTAGTAGAGGAGCTGGAACCTGCCCCCTTCTTGCCCCGGGGTTCCCGTTGAGGGCCTGTCTTGCAGCCAGTGTCCCTGGTGGAGGGAAGGCCAGCCAGGGTGGTCTGAGCAGTCCCTTGTGTCCAGATGGATGGAGTGATTCTGTTTCCAGAGGTGCCAGGGACTTAGGGGTGGGGGGTGGAGGGAGCCTGGGACAGATGATGCCCGGGGGTTGGGGAGGACACAGCCTGCCCTGCTTTTAGGTTTCCCACTTTGGTTAAAGGCTAAGCCTGTGCCCAGGGGATGCAAACTAATTTCAGGATTAGTTTAAGCCAGAAATAATTTGGGAGGTAAGGCTGTTGCAAAGGAGAAAAACCACATCACAAGTTTTCAAGATAAACCGAAGCAATTTCTGGATTACCCCAGTCTTTACTTCCATCTCCTGCCATTTGGGATTTTTTTAGTTTCTAGCCCCGTTTCCCTACAGACATGGTCCTGGTGGCAGCCTCTTGGTCCTTGCATTGGGACCCCCTGCCCTGGGGGTGGGCTGGGTGGGGGCGGAGAAGGCCTTCTGTTTCAGGAGAGACCCGAGGTTGGCTGCTGGTGGTGCAGACTCTGTGTGCTTTGGGCAGGAGCACGACCTGGATTTCCAGAGACTCCTGGATGCCAGCGCCTACAAGGAGGCCTTTCGGAGGGACATGATCCGCTGGGGGGAGGAGAAGCGCCAGGCCGACCCCGGCTTCTTCTGCAGGAAGGTTGTAGAGGGCATCTTCCACCCTGTCTGGGTGAGTGGGCTCTGTGGCAGCTCTCTCCATCCACATCTCCACTGCCTTCCTGTCCTGCTGGATCTCACCGACATCTCCTGCTCTGGCCGGGGTGTCGGCTCTCCGCCCCTGTGGTCCCTTCACTACAGGTAGCCAGAACGACCTTTGAAGAACAAGACGAGTTACTCCTCCATGGAGCACCTTTGTCCCTTGTTCTGTTGGACCACATTGAAATGCTTAGTGCAAACCTCTAGGCCTGAACAATCTGGTCCTGCTGCCCCGTTGGCCTCCCTAGTCCTCAGACTGTAGCGACATCAGCCTCCTCTCTGTGCCCCAAGGTACGCTCCTTCTGGAGTCAGGGCGGGCCTGCATGTTCCGCCTGCCAGAGATGTCCCTTCTCTCCCTCTACTGGGTGCACTCCAGGCTGCCTGGCTTATTTACGTGGTGCCTTCACAAGGAAGCCTTCCCTGATACCCGAGCTCTAAGTGATGGTTGCTGTCTGTTGCTCCCATGGCACCTACTCCTCTCCTACCTCCTCGAGGCAGCTGGTGTTCTCTCCTTGCACCTGGCCTGGCTCCCAGTGATTTGGGCGCACCCCAGTGCAAACATTGTAATCAGGGTGATTACATTATAACTGGCTGGAGGGAATTAGGCCCTAAACAATAGCCCCTTGGGGCTTATAGCTCCATGACCTTGGCCTGGGGCCCTTCCCTTGTGGGTGGGGATCACTACCAAGTTGCAAAACAGACAAGGGCTCTGGGGAGGGCGGGGGTGCTGTCTGGTGTGGGTATCAGGACCAACTGTGTCTGGGCAAGAGGAGAGGCTGTTGCTAGCAGGCCAGCTCATTGGAGGGGACAGATGTGGCTGGGGGAAGCGGGGGGAAGGCACAGGAGAGAGAGCAGAGGCCAGGGCGCAGGTCTTCCCGGAGGTGAAGGGGATGCAGGGACATGGTGGGATCTGCACAGGCTGCAGGGGCTGCACAGAGACAGGAAGGGGTTGGGGTGGGAGGGAAGGCCTCCCTTAGGAGGAACACCAGAGGAGATGGCACCCAATCAGAGAGCCTGGCCTGTGCCTGTCCCTGAGAAGGCCAGCTGGCTGAGGGGGAGTGAACGTGGGAATCTGGTGGGAAGTAGGTGCTAGATCATGCAGGACCTTGTAAACTGGGGGTGGGCTTTGGGTTGTCTTAGAATGATGGGAGGCCTTTGAGAAGTTTAGGGCAGTGACCTGACAAAATCAGACTTAAATTTTAAAAAGTGCTGGGGAGGGCAGCACCGGTGGCGCAGCGGTTTGGTGCCACCTGCAGCCCAGGGTGTGATCCTGGAGACCCGGGATCGAGTCCCACATCGGGCTTCCTGCATGGAGCCTGCTTCTCCCTCTGTCTGTGTCTCTGCCTCTCTCTCTCTCTCGTTCTCTCTGAATGAATAAATAAATAAATTAAAAAAAAATAAATTCTAAAAAAAAAAAAAGTGCTGGGGAGCAGGGACCAGTTAGAGCATCTTTGTTTCGGGCCTCGGTTTGTTCATCTGTAAAATAATTATGTTGGACCCGCTGATTTGACCCCAGATCCTGCGACCTCTTCAGCTCAGCAGTGACCCCAGAACATGGCATGCCTATGGCGGAGAATGTGTGGGCCAAGTGGGCTGCCTGCAAGGGGCAGGGACAGTGGGTGAAAGTGGGGAAGGGGTGACACCTGTCTGGGTTCTGTAGCCCCTCCCAACCCTGTGTCCCTGCTTATTTGGAGTGGGGCCGGGTCTCCTACCATCCCCACGACCCTGTCCCCCAGCACTGTGTCCTATTGGTCACCTGCCTGTGTCTCTCCCCTGCAGCTGGTGAGTGACACACGGAGGGTGTCGGACATCCAGTGGTTCCGGGAGGCCTATGGGGCTCTGACACAGACCGTCCGTGTGGTAGCCTCGGAGCAGAGCCGACAGCAGCGGGGCTGGGTGTTCACCACAGGTGAGCTGGGCGTGGCCTTTGTCCTTGAGGCTTGGCACTTGGGCCGGCCACCCGATGGTAGACCAAGGCCACCCACTCCCACGCTTCAAGTCCTCTATTTTTTTCCTAGCTGGCTCTGGGGCAGTGAGTGAGGGGTTATAGAAGGGAATTTGCGGCCGGGGGCTCCAGACTGCCCCCACGTCAGGGACGAGTGGGATGGGGTGGGTGTCCTTGGGGCTTATAGCTCCATGACCTTGGCCTGGGGCCCTTCCCTGGGCTATCGTCTCTAGGCCGATGGGACCTACCCCTGTGTCCTTCACCTCTGCTTGCCAGCCTGGTGGGTCAGAGGGCAGGCCTGTTTGATGAACAGAATGACTGTGTGCAGCATCCGTGGTGCAAGCCTGGGACTTGCCCTATGGCTTCTCTCATGCCTGAGGTCCTGGGACCTGGGGAAGTGCAGGTCCAGCAGGCACCCCTCTGTCCAGCTGCCCCTGGGGATTTGCTGCAGGGCGAATGATCTCACCCTATGGTCAGTGAACCTGCTCCGCAGACAGGTGGGTGGAATAGCTCATGCTGTATCCCCAGAGGATTGAGTCAGAGATGTGGGCGTGGAGTCCACACCCCAGCTTCACATAAAATGGAGATAGGTGGCCCTGCTGGGTTCTCTGTGGTTTCCAAAGAGCCAACCACTCTCTATAGCCAGTGGCCAAGGAAGAGCAAAGTCGGTAGACACTCTGGGGGGTCTCAGGTGGCTCTCTGGGGGCAAAGGGGGCAAGCTCATGTGGGGCCAGCAGGCCTCCATGCCCAGTGTCTGCCCAGATGGACGGGCCCTGACCTTCCCATGCTTCCTGTACAGGGGTGGACGATGCTGAGTCCGAGTGTGGTCTGGACAACTTTGGGGCCTTTGACTGGGTCATTGAGAACCATGGGGATGAGCAGCGCCTGGAAGAGCAGTTGGAGAAGCTGGTAGTGTTTGTCCGCTCCAGACTGTAGCTCCAGGTCCTGTGAGCACTGGGGCCTCCCTGCCTCTGCTGGACTTGGTCTCTAAGGTGGGGGAAAGACAGAGGGCCTGGGTCTAGGTTTCTGGGGGCCTGGCAGACATCAGACAAGTCAAGACACCCCCAGGGACCTCATTTCTTTGTACAGAGGACAGTCCCGCCTCTTTAGGAGGAGACTGGAGGGCAAAAGGGGGGTGAACTGGCTGTGCTTGACCTTTGTCCATGGTGCCAGGCCTGTGAGCTTGTGCAGCCTGGCTTCCCTGTCTGGATGCGCTCAGCCCAGGGCTCCTTTGTGTACTAATAAACCACCTTGGAGCACACGCTCAGAGCTGGTCTCTCATTTCCCGGATGCCAGCATAGCCAGCGTGTGTTCAGAAGAGCTGGGGCTGTCTCCACCTAAGCTTGGGCCATGCAAGAAAAGGGTCTGTGTGGGAGGCAGAATGGGGGTCTGAGAGTCTCGTCTTCTTGGAGGGCTCCACCAGAGGCTCTGTGTTCCACAGAGAGTGCCACCAGCAAGCACCCAGAGGGAGCGAGTTATCATAGACGCCAGGGACCTAGAGATCAATGGACTCCTCATAGCCGTTGTGTGGCCCTGGGCAGGTCATATTAGTGCATCCAGCCTCAGCGTTCCCATAGGGGGCTTTGGATTTGATCCCTTTTATTTATTTTATTTTATTGTTTTAAAATTTTTTAGAATTTTATTTTAGAGAGCGAATGTGGAGAGGGGCAGAGGGAGAGAGAGAGAATCTCAAGCAGACTCCGTGCTGGGTGCCGAGTCCAACACAGGGCTCAATGTCATGACCCTGAGATCATGACCTGAGTGGAAACCAAGAGTCGGTCGCTTGACTAGCTGCATCACCCTGGCTTCCTGAGGAGAGTCCTTTCATCTGCACTTAGTAGGTGCCAAGAGCTCAGAAAGGGAAGGCCACCTGCTCAGGATTAGAGGGTGTGTTGGTGCCACCTGACTGCTGACCGTCCCAGACCTCGCTGAGCACCCAGCTCTCTGCCCTCTTCCTCCTCACTCCTATGTCCCTGCTAACTGACCTGTGATGTTCCCGCCCAGACCTCCTCCCTGGCTCTTGTAGGCGCCCGGCACCATGGGCTCCTCCCTGTCCCCTTCTATTTCTCCCTGGAAGGTGAACTCCCTGATGGCTGGCTGTGTCTGTCTGGCAGTTGTGACCGTGGCTCCCAGAGGTGTGCTGGCTCAGTGGGTGCTGGGAGAGGGCATGCTCGCACGCATGTTGATGTGTGCATAATCATGGTCTGCAGGATGCGATTCTCATGCCCCAGGAAGCTCTGTTGCCTATCTGGTGCTGAGCTGGCACCAGCTTGGATGCTCCTGGGGCTTGTTCCACATGGAGACTCAGCTCTTAGGGGCTCCTCTCAGTGGTGCTGGCAGAGGTCACAAGCCACCCCTGCCCCGACCCTGACTGCTTTCCACTCGATCCAGGTTGTGACCTAAAGAGTTTACTGCCGTGATCACCAGACGTGGCCCCAGTGATTTTGGTCATTTCTGTGATGGCACTGTTCAGAGGCAGGTGCAGCGGGTCCAGCTCCAGGGGTGTGGTTTCCATGCAGCAGTGGCTGTGCCTGGGGGTGCGTGGGCGGTACTCACCTGTATATGCCAGCCCTGGGGTGTTATGAAGTCCCAGCCTTCTCTCTCTCTCTCTCTCTTTTTTTTTTTTTTTTTAAGATTTTATTTATTTATTCATGAGAGACACACAGAGAGAGAGAGGCAGAGACACAGGCAGAGGGAGAAGCAGGCTCCATCCAGGGAGCCCGATGTGGGACTCGATCCCAGGTCTCCAGGATCACGCCCCAGGCCGAAGGCGGCGCCAAACTGCTGAGCCACCCGGGCTGCCCCCAGCCTTCTCTTGAAGGTCCAAGGTGTCCCTTGACATGGCCTTCAGGTTCTCTGGCACCTTGTGGTACATGTCTGTCTGTCCCATAGAGTAACGGCTCCTGAGGATTGAGCCTGTGTCCTCACCTGGTGTCCCCACTGCCTGGCCTGGTGACAGCAGGAATGAGTTACCATTACTAAGTGCCTGTCAGGCCCTGGATACCATGTGATATGCTTTAAATACATATTCTATTTAAAAATTAAAGTTATTTATCTATTTATTTATTTATTTATTGGTTTTATTTGTTAGAGAGAAGGAGCTCCTAGGGAAGGAAAGGGAAAAGCAGACTCCCTGCTGAACAGGGACCGCCTCCACCCCCAACCTCAGACCTGGGGCTGGATCCCAGGACCCCAGGATCGCAACCTGAGTGAAGGCAGTGCTTCACCCACTGAGCCACCCAGGCACTTTAAGAATTTTGAGAATTAATAAAGAATGGGTCAGAAAGTATTGACTGGACTTGGAGCCCTCACGTGCTGGTCCAGCAACCACAGCCCAGGTGGTAGTTCAAGCCCCATGTTTTCAGGGTTGCTGTTTGCCACATGGCAGTGGGTGTTCTCATTCACACTGACCCGGGGACAACCTGAGGGCCTGTGGGTACTCCAGAGGTGGTAGAGCCAGCATGGGGCCCGTAGATGTGCACGGGAGCCCTGTGTCTTGGCACCTTCCCCAGCAAGTGTCTCCTTGGACCAGAGAGTGGCCATCCCTGCCCACGCCTGAGCTCAGAGCTGAGCTCTGAGTGAGCCTGTTGAGGGATCGCTCATGTTCTTCCTTCTTCCCAGCTTGATAAGATGGGATCCACACATAACACTGTGCAAGTGTACAGTGATTTGAGGCACATATGTCCTGTGAAATCACAAAATAATAAAATTATCCCTGTCACCACACATAGTTGTCATGTGTGCATGCCAGGGTGTGATGGGGGTATGTGTGTGAATGAACCACATTTTATTTATCTGTCTGTGTGTGGATGTTTTGCTGTTTTCATGTCTTGGCTGCAGTGAGTGTGGGGATGCGACTGTGTCCTTGTCGTCTTGTTTTCCTCTCCTAAAGATGCGTGCCTAGTGGTGGGATTGCTGGGTGACCACCAGTGCACAGTGAAGGAGGCAGGGATGGAGCAGAGAAGAGGAGGAGGGGCTGCTGGGCCTGACACATCCCTCTTCCCTGTCCCTACGAGCCCTGCTCACCTGGCTCCTGGCTCCGGGGATTTGGAAAGCCTCTGACAGGTTGGCAGTGATGCCTCCGAAAATGGGGGGTCCCAGTGGCTAACCAGAGTCACTTCTGCTGTAGTTGAAGTTCTTCTGTACTTAAAAAAATCTGCTCTTTGTCTAAGTATCAAAATCAAGAATAACTCCAACTTTTGATTCTGTGATGATGAGGGCTTTAGCTGCTTTTTAGAAATTTTTTTAATTTTATAATTTTTAAAATTTAAATTCAATTTGCCAACATAGCATAATACCCAGTGGCTTTTGCTGCTTTTATTTCGAGGCATTCTCCACACCCTGCTAGACTTTGCTGATTGTGTGGTTATGGTATAACAGCATTGCTATGAAGTTGTTTCTTCTATCATGTGTGTATTATTTTAACTATGTTTTGTGGCATTAACATTCTCCTAAAATTTTTATGCCATTTCTAAACAGCTTTATTGATATATAGTTGATATGTAGTAACTGCATATTTAAAACGTATAGGTTGATAAGTTTTGACATTTGCCTACACTGACAAAATGATGCCCATGGTCACGGTGGATACCCACCCGTCATCTTCATCCCCAGGCCACCACTGATCTGCTTTCTGCCTCCATAGATCACTTTGCATTTTCAGTAATTTTACATAAATGCATTATCCAGTATATATCTTTTTTTGTCTCATTTCTTTCACTCAGCATAATTATTTTGAGGTCCATCCTCATTATTGCAGGTTTCAGTAGTTCATTCTGGTTTGTTACTGGTATTGGGATGAATATCCTGCAATAGATCCATTCACCTGTTGATGAACATCTGGGTTGTTTCCAGTGTTCGGAGGTAACAAATAAAGCAACTATGAATAGTCATGTACAGACTTTTGTGTGGATCTGTGCTTTCATTTCTCTGGGGTACATGCTTCCTTACCTGTGCATGGAGCAAGGGTGCGCCCCCCCGCTCCATGGAGGAGGAGGAGGGGCGCAATGTCCCCATGCAGGTTCCAGTCTGTATGGTACCGGACAAAGAGGGAATAAGAGGCATTTGGGTTGGAAGGGAAGCAGCAAAACTGCCTGTTCTTAGGTGACCTGTCATCAATGTGGCAGGTCGGGTGGAATCTCCAGGAAAGCTGCTAGAGCTGGTAGGTAAATTCAACAAGATAGGGTACAAGGTCACTTTATACGAGTCCGTGGTATTACTATTCACTTGTAATGAACAATCAGAAATTGGAATAATGCAATTACAAAAGAATAAAATGTGAAATCGGAGTGAGTCTGATAAAAGACATGCGTATTGGAAACTAAAGTGCTGCTGGAAGACAAGACCTTCATGGACAGATGACACCAAGTCCATAGGATTCAATGTGAAGATACTCCTTTCCCCTCCCCTCTCCCCTCCTCCCTTCCCCCCACATACCCCCTCCTACCAGGTCCCCCCTACCCCTGGTTCCCCCATCCCCCTCTTCCCCCCCAAGGTGTCCCCTCCTGCCAGGTGCCCCCTCCCCCCAGGTCTCCCCCAGATGCTCCCTCCCCTCCCCCACCCTGCAACCACCAGCTTGTTCCCTGCATTTCTGGGTCTGTTTCTGCCTTTTTTTTTTTTTTTAATACTCTTTTTTTTTTTTTTTTTTTTAAAGATTTTTATTTATTCGTGAGAGACAGAGAGAGGCAGGCTCCATGCAGGGAGGCCAACACGGGACTCCAGGATCACATCCTGAGCCAAAGGCAGACGCTCAACCACTGAGCCACCCAGGCATCCCTTTTTTTAAATATTCTACCAGGTGAAACCACCTGATACCTGTCTGAAATGTGCTGACCTCAGGTGTATATTTCCACCACTTCCTAGTCAGTCCCCACCCTCTTGGAAGCACAGATTAGTTTTGCCTGTTCTAGAATTTTGCATAAATGGTTAACATCTAATTTTAAAACATGTTTATTTTTTTAATTTTAATTTTTAAAGTTTTCTTTTTTCATTTCAGAGAGAGAGTGCATGTGCATGAGTGTTGGGAGGAACGGTGGGGGGAGGGGCAGAGGGAGAGGCAGGCTCCCCCTAAGCAGGGAGCCCCACATGGGGCTCCATCCCGGGACCCCGAGATCATGACCTGAGTCTAAGGCAGAGGCTTAACCGACTGAGCCACCTAGGCACTTCTTGAAACATGTTTATAATAATAATTTATTTAAAATATTTAACTGGTTTACTGCACTTTGGTCCTTTCATGGAAGTTGAGAAACTTCTCCATTTTTGAATTTTGTATTTTAATTCCTCTCCAGACAGTTGATGTGCCTTCAGATATTTTTTTAAATAAAAAGTGTCTGGTCAATCTCTTTTCTGAGCCCCCATGAATGACAGGATGACATTCGGTTACCAGTACACCTGGACACTGCCTTGGCTGGCATGGGATCATGACCTGGTTCCATTGTCTGCCACAGTCAATGTCGCCAAGTCTGAGGCCACCTTGAGTTTTGTTCCTTGGCAGGTAATCTCCTTTCTCCATCTGGATGCTTGTGGACATTTTTTTGTTTCACCTTCATTTTTGAAATTCACATTCTGGCATCCAAGGCAGAATGTGGATATATCTTAGGAGGAAAACATTGGTGCTCATTGTTTCCTATAAAGCGATTCTGAGTAATGAGATGGACATTGGCCTCATACATCCATGTGCCTGCCACCACCAGCAGTCAACTTGGGTGACAGAGCAGGTTTTTCGGGGGTGTGGCCTCTACCAGGTGTCTGGGGGCTCTTTGCATTGAGGAGCTGATCCTAGATGGTGAATTCTCACCCCCTACGACTGGATTTGGATTTTAGAAACAGCCAAGGAAATTTGGTGCTAAATTCTGGTGAAGGGGGCCAGGTGAGGCATGTACTTTTCAGCAAGAATAAATGGTGCCTGTAATGTAACAGTGCAAAAGCTTCCTCCACGCCAGTTTTTAGAGAGGAGTTTTATTTATTTATTTATTTTAAAGATTTTATTTATTCATGAGAGAGAGAGGCAGAGATACAGGCAGAGGGAGAAGCAGGCTCCATGCATAGAGCCAGATGTGGGACTCAATTCTGGAACTCCAGGATCACGCCGTGGGCTGAAGGCAGGCGCTAAACCCCTGAGCCACCCAGGGATCCCCAGAGAGGAGTTTTAAAAAGTTGTTTCAGCATCCATGTCTCTGTGCCTTTGTGTATGCTGTTCCTGCCCGGAGTGCCCTTCCTGGGGCTCAGGCTTGCACCTGTCACCTCCCAAGGGTCCCTAGAATGCGTTTCCTCCCTGCCTCGCTGCTCCATGAGTAACACAGGAAATGGTTTTCTGCTTTTTGAATCTAGTGCTAGTAAATTCAGTGAAAATGGAGAATTTGGGAAGTGTTGGGAAACAGAGTGGCATTCTGAGCTCACCACCTTGAAGTAGTCAACACTCCCTGTGGCTGAATTTTAGCGTTTAACCGTCTGTATGATGTAAATACTCCTGCTGCTGATTGCAGGCCACGGACAAATGGAGTCTTGCAGGAGGGCGTGAGCATACTACTATGACAGTCATCCCCCCACCCCCCCACTTTCCCAGCATGCAGGTGCTGTGCTGTCTCTGCTGCACTGTCCATGTGCTGTGTGTGTGTCCTGTGCACTCATCGGGTCACACTCCTTGTCCCACAGCATGTCCAAGGAGGCCCAGACCAAGGGGCTTCTCCAAGGGGGCAGAGCTTTCTTGTCTATTCGTGGGTCGTTCTGTCTGGAGCTCGCTGCCACCCCTGCGAGGAGCCACACAGGGCTGTGCCTCCCGGTCTTCTGTTCACTGGTGTTGGGGCAAGGCTGCCTGGAGGGACCTGAAGACTGTGCTTGGCCCAGGACATCCCTGTGGGCACCAGAGCCATGACTGGTGCTGGCTGCTGTCATGTTCGTGTGTGACCTGATGAACGGGTGACAGGGAGCTGAGCAGCCTTCGTTGTAGGGGGTCAAAGGCTGCTTCCTGCATGGCCCAGTCCAGGACCTGGAAGGGCCCTGCTGCCTGACAGCCACGTGCAGTGATGAGCCCCTCTGTACATCTCAGGGGTTTAGCCTTTTCCTTCTAGGTGGGTCCAGAGCACATCCAGACCAAGCTGAGTTCCTCAGGAGCCCAGGTGAGGGCAGTGAGGGCCCCCCAGGAGGTGAGAAGTATGCCTGCTGCCGGCCTCTGTTTGCCTGTCATAAATGACTTCCAGTTTCAGGGGTGGTGGAAGGGTCTGTGTCAGGTCTGTGTGGCAGCTTTCCGAGGGGCCACCAAGATGTGCGATGTCACAGATGCAAGTATCATGACAGGCCTTGAGATCTTGCTCCAAATCCTTCACTTGCCGATGAGGAAGCTGAGGCCAAGGGAGGGGAACTGGTGCGCTCAGGGTCATAGAGCAACGGGTGGCGATGCTGAGACAAAGTCCCAGGACTCCCACCTGGAGCTTGTCTCCTGTTCTTCATGTCCCCGAGAGAGCAGGAGGCCTGTGCCCTCTACTGGAGGCTGGCAGAGGACGTGCAGTTTGAGCGCTTTGGAGCATGACCTACTTTCTGGGCTTTTCCAGACTTCCCTGAGGAAGCCAAGGCCACCTGGCATGTCCTGTTCAGGTAAATCAAGCCATACCAGGGTAGGGGGGCCACAGGGTCACTTCCCAGGAGGGAACACGCCTGGTGTGCTGGGGGACGAGGAGCAAAGAGACCGGTGCATGTCCAGGGCTGTTGGTCAGGGCTGGGACCCGGGAGGTGGAGGCCCGGCCTTGCACGAGGCCTCTGTTCATCTGGGCGTTGAGGCTGTCTGCTAGCAGTGTCCCTTGTCATAACAGCTCTGGTGAATTTGCAGACACATCCAGCCCTGAGCCGGCGGCACATGGGTCCCTGGGGGCTCCTGCAGCAGGGGCTGGCCGGTCCTGAAGAGGACTGCAGGCCTGGGCCAGGTGCTGTTCCAGCATCCGTGCTTAGCGCCTGCCCTGTCACCACTAGCGCCACAGTGGGGAGCTCACACCTTGCTTTTGCCATGCGGGCATTGCACTTTACTGCGCACGCTCATGGGGATGATTTCATTTCATTCTCATGATAGCGCTGTCCTTGTTCCCATTTTTTAAAATTTATTTATGATAGTCACACAGAGAGAGAGAGAGAGAGAGGCAGAGAGATAGGCAGAGGGAGAAGCAGGCTCCATGCACCGAGAGCCCGACGTGGGATTCGATCCCGGGACTCCAGGATCGCGCCCTGGGCCAAAGGCAGGCGCTAAACCGCTGGGCCACCCAGGGATCCCCCTTGTTCCCATTTGAAACGAAGATACAGGGGCACGGAAAGGTGAAGGGTCTCTGCAGAGTGGGGGGTCCTGCTCCTCACCTGCTTGTCCTGCAGGGGTCTAGGGACTGTGACTGTCTTCCCCCAGGTCCCAGACCGTGCAGCCAGAAACGGGGGTGGGGCTGGAATTAAGCCTCTATTCCAGTTTTTGTGTTCCCCCCTCCCCTGCCTCCTAACCTGTGGGCATGTGTGGGGAAATGAATTCTACTAAGAAGTCAAGGAAAACATAGAAATAGAGAAATGGATATGAGCACAGGGCAGATGGCTGATGCCAGTCTGGGATGCTGAACCTTGAGTGGGCTTGCCTGGCTCCCCACACCTGCCTCTACTCCTTGGTACCCTCTTGGCATGTCCGGCTGACCTCGACTCTTCCACCCCTCGCCCCCCGCAGGTCTTCTGCCACCTAATCTGGGAGGAGGTCCTGACTACGGCCCCTGATGCGCTGTCTGAGCCCATCTTGAGCTGGGAGTGTGCAGCCATCCGGAGTCAGCCCTGGAGCGGGCTCTGCTGCGCCCTTTGGTGGCCCTGGGCCCAGAGCAGCTTCTCCACACACTTTGGAACTTGAATGCCTGCCTACTGTGTCATACCTGTGGTTTTCTAAAATCCAGTGAGCTTGGGAGGTCCACACGGTGTGTGCTGGACGTGCAAGCTCCAGGCAGGTGCACATCGAGGTTTGCTCATCCTGGGTTTCCTTCCATCATCTGTCTCCACAGGCCTCACTTTGGTGACCAGCTCAGCAAACCATCTGTTACCTGAGCTCCCGGTAAGCCATGCTAGAGCCCCTCTTGCCCTCCTCTCTCCGTGTTTCTCAGGGTCACTGGTGGCGGTGGCAGCTATCTCCCTGCAAGGGTTAGGGTTCTGTTCAGTGGGTACCTTATGGTCACGCTCCCGTGCCATCTCCCGCTCTGCTTATGTTGTCCCCTGTGTCCCTCTCCAGGGCAAGATGTCCCACAGAACCCTTTGTCCAGTGCCGCAGCCCCACCACTCTGCTCAGCAGTGCTCCCTGCCACCATCTGCAGCCCGCAAAGCTGGGCCTGGGCTCCCTCACGGTATGCCCAGCATCTAGCACAGTGCCAGGTGGGCAAGATGCACTGTCATACACGTGAACCAGACTGTGAACCTGAGGTGGGCCTCTGTACATGCTGACAGGTGTTTTGTGGGGGAGGAGAAATTAATGATGCAAGAGAAGGCAGGCAGGGGCAGGAGCTGAGTCCCTGAGAGGGAGAAGGGGGGTCAGACCCTGAGACTGGTGCAAGGACACCACTCCCACAGGAGTGGGGCACAGAGGGCAGCCTGGGTGGGGGGAAGCTGGTGGTCTGCTCACAGAGGGATGCTTGGGCTCCTGCCAGGTCGCACCAGGTCTCTTCCCAGGAAGCAAGAGTGAGGTCCCGGGGGAGGTGGTGCTGGCGTGGGTCGTGGGCGGGTGGGGGGCGCGGTGAGGGGTGAGGGATGACAGCCATCCTTCCAGGGAAGTGTGCTGGGCCCATGGGGCATGGGGGCACCCCCTCCCACACACTGACTTCCCATTGGCCCTGGCTATTTATTCCACGGCTAAAGCTTTGTTCCTTCCCTTCATCGGTGGGGTGTCTGCAGTGGAAATCTGGGGGAGGGCCTGAACCAGAGGGATGGAAGGAGGAGGGAGGCCAGGGCTGGGTGCCCTCAGTGGGATAAAACCAGGCCACTTTGTGGGCCCAGGACAGCAGCAGGAGCCCTGGATGGGCACCCCCCCACCCCCTGCAACAGGCAGGGCTGGAGGCAGAGCTGGCTGTCTGGTTCTACTGCTCTGGATGAGCTTGGCGTGGGAGAGGGCAAGTCTCAGGTGGTGACTCCCATGTGGGATTCCTGAGTGAGAAAGGAAGCAGGGCTGCTGGAGCTGTGTGTCAGAAGGCGGGGGGCGGGGGGGACCCTGAACTCCTGCTCTCCCTCAGTCCCCCAATCCCTTTCTGCCACCAGCATCTCTTCCATTGTCCCTGCGGAGCATGGGGTCGGCTAGAACCCAGGGTCCTGTGCCCATGCTGCCCGCGCCAGCTGGGGGGCCAATTCCCCAGCCGGCTCTCACCAGCCCCGGAGCCTGACAGCCTGTCAGAGGAGCAGAGACCCCACCTGATTCTCCCACTGGCAGGGGGGCCACTGGGGGATCTGAGGCTCAGGCCCACCAGTGACTTGCCCCAGGCTTCACTTTGGTAGCTGAGCCCCGGCAGGGTACACGGGCTGGGGGCTGGGGGTCCCAGATTCCAGAAGGACAGAATACTTTGCTGTTCTGCTGAGGCTTCCTGCTGTTTGCCTGGCAGACTGGGTAGGCAGGAAAGATTATTTTCAGAGAATTTGTGTAAGAAGAGAGAAGTAGGCTCCATGCAGGGAGCCCGATGCCGGACTCGATCCCGGTCTCCAGGATCACACCCCAGGCTGCAGGCGGTGCCAAACTGCTGGGCCACCGGGGCTATCCTGTTTATTTCAATTTTTTGAGGGTTTATTGCTAATGCATAGAAATGCAACTGAGTTTTCTTTTTAAGATTTTATTTATTTATTCATGAGAGACACAGAGAGAGGCAGAGACACCAGCAGAGGGAGAAGCAGGCTCCCTGCGGGGAGCCCGATGCAGGACTCGATTCCAGGACCCTGGGATCACAACCTGAGCCAAAGGCAGACGCTCAACCACCGAGCCACCCAGGTGCCCCCTAAGCTTTGTATATTGATCTTATATCCTGCAAACTGGTTGAACTCACTTATCATTTCTAGTAGCTTTTTTGGAGACTTTCATCAAATTTTCTCCATAGGTTATTATCATGACATCTCTGAATAAGACCGTTTCACATCTTCCTTTCTATTTTAGTTGCTTTTAATTTCTCTTTCTTGTCTTGCTGCACTGGCTGGAGCCTCACGTTGACCTGGCTGGTTGTGAGAGTGGACGTGGATCATTTTCCACCTGAGGGCGAAGCTCTTACGTCAAGTGTTGAGTATGCTGTGAGCTGGAGGCTTTTTGTAGACGTCCTTTACCAGGTTGAGATGGTTTGCTCCATTCCTAGTTTTCTGAAGGTTTTTGTTAACCAGGAATTTGTGTTGAATTTTTTTCAAACAAATATGTCTTCCACAACTATAATATCTTATTATTTTTTTCTGTTTTAGTTTGTTAATTAGGTGAGTTATATATTGATTGATTATCAAATCTTGAAAAAACCTTGCTTTCCTTGGCTAAATACCACTTGATCATGTGTTGTTATCATTTTTATATATTGTTGGATTTAATTTGCTATATTTTGATTTAGGCTTGTGGCTATGTTTATTTTTTTATTTTTTATTTTTATTTAATTAAAAAAAATTTTTTTCTTGGAGTTCAATTTGCCAACATATAGCATAACACCCAGTGTTCATCCCAGCAAGTACTCTCCTCAGTGCTCATCACCCAGTCACCCCAACCCCCTGCCCACCTCCCTTTCCACTACCCCTCGTTCATTTCCCAGAGTTAGGTGTCTCTCATGTTTTGTAACCCTCACTGATATTTTCATTCATTTCTCTCCTTTCCCTTTATTCCCTTTCATTAATTTTTATATTCCCCAAATGAATGAGACCATATAATGTTTGTCCTCTGATTGACTCATTTCACTCAGCATAATACCTTCCTGTTCCATCCACTCTTGTGGCTATATTTATGAGGAATTTTGATCTGCATTTTTTTAAAAGATTTTATTTATTTATTTATTCATGAGAGACCAGAGAGAGGCAGAGACACAGGCAGAGGGAGAAGCAGGCTCCATGCAGGGAGCCTGATGTGGGACTCAATCCCGGGTCTCCAGGATCACACCCTGGGCCAAAGGCAGCGCTAAACCACTGAGCCACCCAGGCTGCCCTGATCTGCATTTTCTTTTCTCATAATGTCTCTGTCGAGTTTTGGTGTCATGATAATTCCAGCCTCACACAGTGAACAGGCAATATCCCCTCCTCCTCAATTTTTTGGAAGTGTCTATAGGACACTTTTAAATGCTGGGAAGGATTGGCTGCTGAATTTGCCTGGGGCTGGGCTTTCCTTGTGGGAAGACTTTAGACTAGAAATCCAACTTCTTTGCTAGATGTAGGATTATTCATGCTATTTATTTCCTCCCACGTGAACTTCAGTAGTTTGTGCCTTTTTTTTTTTTTATTTTTATTTATTTATTTTTATTTATTTATGATAGTCACAGAGAGAGAGAGAGAGGCAGAGACACAGGCGGAGGGAGAAGCAGGCTCCATGCACCGGGAGCCTGATGTGGGATTCGATCCCGGGTCTCCAGGATCGCGCCCTGGGCCAAAGGCAGGCGCCAAACCGCTGCGCCACCCAGGGATCCCAGTTTGTGCCTTTCAAACTAAGGTAGTTGTCAAGCTGGTTGGCAGAGTTGTTTGCAGCATTTCCTCAAGGTCCTCTTGGTATCTGAGCATCCATAGGGATGTTACCTTTTCAAACCTGAGATCAACAAATTTTTGTCTTTTCTCTTTTTTTCTAGTTGGTCTAGCTAGAGAGTCATCAAAAAAATTTTTTTTTTAAAAAAAAATTTCTCAAAGATCCAGCTTTTGGTTGCATGGAGTTTTTCCTAATGCTTTTATGCTTTCTGTTTCAGAGTTTTGTACCTGATACTCCTTGTTTTCATTTACTTAGGGTTATTTCCCCCTTCCCCCATCTAATTTCTTAGCATAAAAGCTGAAGTTGTTGCTTGGAGACCTTCATTCTCCTGTGATACTGGTGATGACGTTTTGGAATATAGGTGAAGTTTGGTGGGGTGAGGTCCGGAGCTGACGACCAGGAAAGAAATCTTGAGACGTCTTTGGTGCAAAATGTGGTTTTATTAAAGGCCTGGGATGGGACCCATGGGCAGTAAGAGCTGCTGCCCCGGGCCTGTGAAGTGTGGCTGATTATATACCCGGGAGTTGGAGGGGTTTGGCGATAGCGTACTCTCTGAGGAATTTTGGAAGCAAGGTTTCCAGGACCTTGAGGGGCTAGCTGTGGTTGGGGAAAGGTCACTTATTACCGTCTACTAAACGCTGAGTCATGAGACCCTTCAGATGGATATGGGTGGGCCATGTGTTTGGCGGATGACTGCTAACATATATCTTGGGGGGTGGAGATAAAGGAAATTTCTGAAGGAATTTTATTTATTTATTTATTTATTTATAGGATTAAAAAAATTTCTAGCTGTGGTTGGGGAAAGGTCACTTATTACCGTCTACTAAACGCTGAGTCATGAGGACCCTTCAGATGGATATGGGTGGGCCATGTGTTTGGCGGATGACTGCTAACATATATCTTGGGGGGTGGAGATAAAGGAAATTTCTGAAGGGAATTTTATTTATTTATTTATTTATTTATAGGATTAAAAAATAATTTTTTTTAATTTTTATTTATTTATGATAGTCACACACAGAGAGGCAGAGACACAGTCAGAGGGAGAAACAGGCTCCATGCACCGGGAGCCCGACGTGGGATGTGGGATTCGATCCCGGGTCTCCGGGATCGCGCCCTGGGCCAAAGGCAGGCGCCAAACCGCCGCGCCACCCAGGGATCCCTATTTATAGGAATTTTTATATGTTAAGGTAGACTTCCAGCCTCCTGGGGGTCGGGCTAAGATTGCCTTTGCCCTTAGCAAAGTATGAACATCGAGGCAGTGGAGTCTGTAGAGGAATGTCCCTTTGCCTGTTTCAAGGACTTGTCAATGTGCTGTCCCAGGCTCGTGCTTTGTCCTCAGCTAGCCCCGTGTTCCTCCGTCACTAGTATTTGGTGTGATCAGTTCTGAGTGCAGTTTCTGTGCAAATTACAATTTATTGTGTTTTTTTTCATTCAAAATACTTTCTGTTGTCTCATTTGATTTCTGACCCTTGGATCCTTAGGAAGTGAGTCATTAGTTTGCAAATGTTGGAGGCTTTTGTGATCTTTCTGCTACTGATTTCTGATTGAGTTTTGTCATCATCAGAGAATACTTTAAAAAAAAGATTTTATTTTTTATTTGAGAGAGAGCCCGTGTGTGCGCATAAGCAGGGGGAGGGGCAGAGGGAGAAGTAGGCTCCCCGCTGCGCAGAGGGCCCTACATGGAACTTGATCCCAGGATCCTAGGATCATGACCTCAGTTGAAGGCAGACGCCTAATGGACTGAGCCACTTAGGTGCCCCCAGGGAATACTTTTATGTAACTTAAATTCTTTAATATTCTTTGAGATTTATTCTGTGGCTCTGGATGAAGACTGTGTGAGTGAACGTGTCAGGTGTGAACAGTGTGTGTTGTGCTGCTGAGTGGACAGACCTGTCATGGTCACCTGGGCTGACGGTGTCCTGTAAGACACAGCCTTACCTGCTTCTCTATCCTTTCTGACTTTTTCTTTGCTTCATGCTTATTCCCTTCTCACTCCCTTGGCTTCACGTCCCTGTGAAGGGGAACAGCGTCACCGTGGTGGCATTCCACCAGTTGTGGCTCACCCCCTGCCCTGGAGGTGTGGCTGTCCTTTCCCGAGACATCTGGCCACACAGGAAGCTCCTGAGAAAAGGTTGGATTCTGTTATAAGAAAGTAGGAGTGGTGGCTGTTGGGGTCTGTTTCCCGGTGCTCAGCGGGGAGCCTGCTTCTCCCTTCCGGTGCTCAGATGTCTGACCGTGTCAATGCTTTGGCCAACCCCCCCAGTGGCTACCCAGTGACTCCTGACAGGATCCCGAGTCCCTAGAACAGCTCCACAGCCACCGGTGACCTGCCCTCCACCCAGCTGTCTGGCCTCATCCCTGCTTCTCCCGGGCTCACACCCTTCCGGCCCATGCAGGGCATCCGGGAACCTGTCTGGGGTCTGCCCGGCACCCACATGCCCCTCTCCTGGGCCTCTGTGCTCAGCGTGAGCCTCTTATGCTTGGGGCAGATGAGCATCTTCCGAAGAGAGCTATAGCCCTGCTGGCATAGCCCTGAGGGTGTCCCCGGACACCCCAGGCCCAACACGCTGGACAAGTGCTGTGCAATCAGGCCTTTCCCATGTTTCTCCTGTGTTCCTGGTCTGGGGACCTTCACTGAGCCACTCAAGGCAGGATTCAGGGGAGACCCTGGATCTCGTAACTGTGGCCACCTGGTCACCCAGCCCTGTCATTCCTACCTTCAGATGCCTCTCAGATTTCCCTCGTTCCCTCCTCACTGGCTGAGTGCAGCCCCTGCCCCCGCAACGGCTGCTGCAGCATCCAGTGGCCTCCCTCTGTCCATGCTGCCCTCTGTCTACACTGCCCTCCATCCACACTTCCCTCTCTCCACACTGTCCTCTGTCCACTCTGCCCTCCGTCCACACTGCCCTCCATCCACACTGTCCTCCGTCCACACTGTCCTCTGTCCACACTGTCCTCTGCCCACTCTGCCCTCCATCCACACTGCCTTCTGTCCACACTGCCCTTCCAGCCCATGCAGGGCATCCGGGAACCTGTCTGGGGTCTGCCTGGCACCCACGTGCCCCTCTGCTGGGCCTCTGTGCTCAGCATGAGCCTCTTATGCTCAGGGCAGATGAGCATCTTCTGAAGGGAGCTATAGCCCTGCTGGCATAGCCCTGAGGGTGTCCCCCGACACCCCAGGCCCAACACACTGGACACATGGCTGCCAGACTGTGTGGGCAGCACCAAGTGAAGCTCTTGTGATGTCCTGTGCTCCCGCTCTGACCAACCCTCCCAGCCACGAGGCCCTTGCACCTGCCTTCTCCTCATCCCTGGGCCCCTGTCTTGAGGAGTGTCCTCACCCTCACGTGAGCCTGTCTCCAGCGTGACCGGGGCCAGAAGCTTGCTTTAAATGGGACTCTCGTGTCTTCTGCCCCCGCTGGCTCCCAGGGTGCTGCCGCTCACGCTCTCTGCCCCTGGAAAGGCCCCCCCCACCATCTGCTTCCCAGGCTGGGCACAGCCCCCAGCTCCGTTCTGTTTGTCACTTACTGTCCTGTGGCTCCTCTGTGCTCCAGGCTCCAGGGTACTGGGGGCCCACGCTCGGGAGCTCCTGTTCAGGGGCGGGCTGGAGGGCTCCTGGGCTCAGCACACACTCTGATTACTACAGACAGCGAGCCAGGGTGGGGGCAGGTGGGGTATCAGTGGAGTGGACATCAGAGGCCCTGCCATAGCTGGCATGGCTTTCCTGAGGGTGATGGTTTCATGGGGACTTGGTGGCCAGGTCA
This sequence comes from Vulpes lagopus, assembly GCF_018345385.1. Taxonomy (NCBI): domain Eukaryota; kingdom Metazoa; phylum Chordata; class Mammalia; order Carnivora; family Canidae; genus Vulpes; species Vulpes lagopus. The sequence goes on along the minus strand of NC_054824.1, from coordinate 143,770,686 downwards.
AGAGGGCGGTAGGGTTGGTGAGGCCGTCAGGCTCTTTGAGCCACCAGAGGAGCCAGTGTGGCAGCTGGGGTGGGGAGGGTGCCCCCGGGGGTACAGGTGCCCCAAGGAGGACTTTGGCTTTTATCCTGAGAGCTCTGGGAAGCCTTAAAGGTCCAGTTGGGTTGGGTCAGGTTGGATAGGAAGCGGAGGAGGAGCAACATGACCAGATTTGCATTTTCTAAAGATTTCTCTGCTGCCAGAGGGGTGGCCATGGGGCCCATGGGGTGAGGGATGTGACTTGGACCCGAGGGGTAGGGAGACAGGGAGGGGGATGTTGCAGGCTGTCACGAGGCTGGGTCACCAAGACCAGGAGATGCAGGTGCTGGGACTCTGCCTGAAGGGGATGCTGGGCCCTGGAGGGGTGTGGGGAGCAGGTTGAGAACCTCTGGGGGACACAGAGGTGACCCCTCATGGAGGCACATGCGTGGGCGCAGCAGGGGGGAGTGAACAGCTGGATAGGTGCTTTTGGGCTTGTGGAGCTCTCCTCAGGTGACCATGGGAAGGCCCTTGATGCTCTTTCTCGCCTGGCAGGCCACCTGCCCAGCTGGTTGCCCAGATGAGAGTGGGTGTGAGGTGGGTGGGATGTGGGGGCCTTGCTGTTTCTCAGTCTTTGTTGCTGAGCTGGGGCTGTGGCCTGGCTGCTGGCAATGCTCTGGCTCACGGGCTTGGAACACCATCCCACCACTGACACACAACCTGTGGAGGCCCAGGTTTGTGTTTTCATTCGAGCGGTACAACCCGCAGAAGGCTCAGCTCACCCACCTCTTGGCTGGGCCCCACTCATTCATTCATTCATTCCCCCACCAGGTGCTGGGCTCCATGGAGGGCTCCAGGTAGGTCATGGCCAGGAGACCGGCTGGTCCTGCCCCTTGAGCTCACTTCATGTGCATCAGGACACCAGCGTTGCTGCCTTCAGGTGGTGGGTCCAGAGCACAGGATCTTCCCTTCCACCTGAGCTGGTGGAGGTCGGGGGTCTGTGGGTGGTGCTGCTGGTGGGAGTTTCCTCTCCAGCCACACACACCTGATGGAGGCTCAGAGCTCTAACACGCAGAATGGCCAGAAGCTGGCCAGGGCCGGAGGGTGGTGGGTGGCTGAGTGCAGTGTACACCTGTGAAGGGCAGCTTGGCGCTCCCCAATAAGAACGCCAAACAGGTGGAAGTATTGTTGATGTGTTATCAATTGCTATTGATTATGTTGATGTGGTAATGAGAAGAGACAATGTATCTGTGAGGTTTCCTTTAACGAAGTGAGCAAAACACCTCACCTCAGGAGCACACTCATGTTTGTAAACTGTGGTCAACAGTTGTGTGGGGAAAGCACCACGCAAAGACTGAATTATGCTGCGTGTTAGCAATACTTAATTTAGGTAGATGTACTATACATGATTTTTCTGCTCCTTTATTGTTTTCTATTGTTTCCACATTTTTCCACACCAGCAAGCATTACTATGAAAATTCAGAAAAGCAAATAAAACATGGAAACCCTCTTATGTTTGCAAACTGGCATAGATTAGGAAAGTATTTTCTGGGATGTAAGCAGAGCTTGTCCGGCCTGTAGGATGACACACGCTTAAGAAGCTAAGCGGGATGTGGGCTGGTTGGCATTGAGTGCTCTCTGGCTCCAGTGCTCTGGGATTCAGTTGAACTCCATATGAGTTGAGAAGTTCACAATCTAGTCAGGAAATCAGACTTACTTATCAACTTGTTCATTAATTCACAAATGTGCATGGAGTTCCTATCTGTTCCTGGTGTCCTGCATGCCGGGGCACACACATGTGATTACAATGCCACGTGAGGCTTGGCAGTGGGAAAATACAGATCAAAAGCATGATGAGATACCCCCTCATGCTGGGCAGAACGGCTGACAGTAACAAGTCAGGAAATGACAGATGTCAGCGAAGATGTGGAGAAAGGGGAACCTTGTACACTGTTGTTGGGAATGTAAGCTGGTGCAGCCGCTCTGGAAAGCAATACGAATGTTCCTCAGAAAGTTGAAAATAGGGGTACCCTACGACTCAGCAATTGCACTACTAGGTATTTACCTCAAAGATACAAATATAGTGATCCAAAGGGGCACCTACACCACAATGTTTATAGCAGCAATGTCCACAACAGCCCAACTATGGAAAGAGCCCAGATGTCCATCAATGGATGAGTGGATAAAGAAGATGTGGTATATATACACAATGGAATATCCCTCAGCCATCAGAAAGAATACCTACCATTTGCACTGACATGGATGGAACTAGAGGGTATTATGCTGAGTGAAATAAGTTCATCAGAGAAAGACAGTTATAGGATTTCACTCATATGTGGAATTTAAGAAGCAAAACGGGATCATAGGGGAAGAGAGGGGAAAAAAAAGATGAAATCAGAGAGGAAGACAAACCCCAAGAGACTCTTAATCATAGGAAACAAACTGAGGGTTGCAGGAGGGGAAGGGGGATGGGGGACAGGGTCACTGGGGAACGGGCATGAAGGAGGGCACGTGATGGGATGAGCACTGGGTATTGTGTAGACAGATGAATCCCGACCTCTACCTCTGAAACCAATAATACACTAAATTAAAAGAACAAACAATACCAGAGAGAAATGCCTTGGTGGGTGTTGCTACAAAGAGTAGGAGGCACTTGGCAGAGGAAGCAGCTGACCCAGTTTGGGGCTGTGGGGATCAGGGAAGGCCTCACAGCGGAGGCTTATTTGAACAGGGCCTTGAGGGATGAGTAAGAATTCTCTTGGCAGCTTATAGAGGGAAACAGAGCTGATACCATGTTGGGAGTTACTTTTGGAGACGCTACGGGTGCTGTGGGGGAGGATGGGACTGTTGTCCCCATGCCAGCCTTGAAGCACAGGAAAAGGGTCAAAGGTCTGAGTGCACAGGTCACTGCAACCTCAGGAGCCCCTGCTGCTTCTCCCCTCACCTCTGAGATCTTGTCTCCTCAGGACTGCCTGGTCCAGTAACTGGAAACATCTGGATCCTGCTGGCCTGGAAAAAACAGTATGACCCCCTGGATTTCTGTCCTTGCTGCAAGTTCCCACAGTGAACAGTAGTGATAATGGGTCCCTGAGAAGGTGGTGGCCACGTGGTTAGCCAAGCTCTGCTGTGCTTTCTCCTTTTTCTCATTGCCTCTCCCCTCTGCCATCTCCTTCCCCTGCCCTCCCCCTCAGGGTTCCCCTTCCCCTGCCCCCCCCTCGGGGTTCCCCTTCTCCTGCCCTCCCCCTTGGGGGTCCCCTTCCCCTGGCCATCTTTGCCTGTCCCCATTGTGGGGCCCTCGGCCTCCTTGCCTCCTCCTGCTCTGTCCCCTTGGCTCCCCACAGTTCTTTTCCTTGTCTCCCTGTCTCTGGGTCATCCCTTCAGCTTTCTCCAGGAAGGGAGTCTGAATGTGACCTGTGGGGAGGGCAGCCTTGGTGGGGGAGGGGCCTGAACCTGTCTGCTTCCCTCAATAAGCATCTGTCTGAGGAGTCAGGATTCATGGTGTGAAAATATAAAGGCTCTTTCGTTGGGCCTCCTGTCCCCCTGCTTGAGCAGAAACATCTCCAGACAGATCACTGTCAGGGCTCCCACAGGAAATTAGAGACCTCACACCATGCAGCTGCTCCCGTCACCTGCGTGGCCCGCAGGGTTTCAGGATGGGCTTCGCTGTCCTGCTTGTATAGGATCATCTCTTCCGCAAATCTAATGACATTGGACGTGTGTGTCTTCTAGATAAGCAAGCTCACAATAAGGCCAGCCATTCTCATCTCAATGTGAGCCAGCGTGTCACCCTTCCTGAGTCCTGAGGACCCTGAGCTGGCACAGTTCTTGCGGTCTACACTAGGGAGTTGTCCTGGAGGTACAATCCTTGTGGTGCAGCTGGGCTGCTGGCTGGTCTTGGGGGACGCGGTGCTGGGCTCACTTCTTCCTTGAATGCTCTTTGTTAACACTTGTCCCATCAACATCTGCTCTGGAGGAAGATGGGCCCCCATGTAGCCAACACGGCCATCCCACTCCCCCTTGGCCAGGGATCAGCCTAGCTCTGAGCATGTAACCCGTTTTTGACCATTGAGAAGGGGAGGACAGTTTTCTGGGAAAGTTTTCCTCACTATTGAAATCCAAGACAGGGGTGTGTCTCTTTATTGGTTCTGGATGTTGAAGGGTGGTGATGGGATGCCTGGAAGCGCTGCCAGCCATTTTGTGATCACGAGGGAGTGGCCAACATGCTGAGGACAGTGGGGCAGAAAGAAACAACCTATGTGCATGGTGACACTGCCCCCAGAACAGTCTTACCTGCCAAGTTCTTATTGTGGGAAAATAAATGTCCTTGTTTTTAAACTCTTTCAAGTTGGGTTTTCTTTACCAGCGGCGACTGAGAGCATCTCAGCCCATGGAGACAGAGAGGTCCTAGGTGGCCCACCATGGTTCAGGGGAGTATGAGTTCCTAGAAGCAGGGGTGAGGAGGGGAAGTGAGCCTTGGAATTGGGAGGCTCCACGATGGAGCGCCAGCCTTGCTGTCCCATGGTGTGACAAGTCAGCCCCTCTGAGCTGACGCTCCCTTGGCTCAAAATGAGTAGCAAGAGCCAGACAGATGCTCAACAATGGTCTGCTCCCCACCCCCACAATATGTTTCTCTTTCAGCTGTTTTTAAAGGGACCTAGAGGGGCCAGGTGCGGAGAGCGTGCAATGACATTTGAACACTGTGGAGATTGAGTCCCTTACCCACCATGGCTCCGAGCACCAATCATGCCTGTATGCCAGCACCAGCGCTGAGGGGGAGGCAGATACACCCGACTCCCAGTTCTCCATGGTGACGAGGGCCTTGACGGTTGGCAACAGCAGATGATCCCCAACATGCTTCACATGCTTTGAGTCACTGGCTTCCGCCGCCCCCCCACCATCACTTTGCTGGTGTGGCTGACAAACTGCCACAGGGATTCACATCTCTCTTCTCTCTTCACCCAGCGGAGCTGGAGCTGCTCTGAAATGGCCAAGGCTGGGTCGGTGGAGGAGGAGCAGAGGGCAAATGCAGCCCCCTCCCCGCGGAGCTGGGTCCTATACCCCTGGGATAGTCTGACTTGGCTTTCTGCAAGCCCCTTTAGGGGGTGGAAGAGGGGAAGGTGTGGCCTCCCCTGGCAGGACCCCCAGACCCTAGGGGCACAAGTTGCCTCCCGGTGCCCACAGGGCCTCCCCTCATGACAGACTCCATGCAAACCAGCAGCGGGCCTGCCCCACCCCCTCTCCTTAGCCACGCCTTAACCAAACTTGATGGTGCTCATTGAGGTCAGAGCTTCTGCACTGAACTGGGCAACGGAGGCCCCCTCACTTCCCCATGCTCCCCTCCCCTCCCCCTGCTAAACCCCTTCCCAGAAGAGGGATGGAAAGCAGGAGAGAGAGAAGCGAATGTGTGTTGAGGACCTACTACCTGCTGTCCACTGCCTCGAGGAGACCACAGCTTTCCAGGTAGAGCTGAGCCAGGCTTCCATAGCAGGACTGGCTGCTTGCTTGTCTCTGGAGGTCTCTTCTGGGGAATGGCTGCCTTGGCGCCAACAATGCACACCTCAATCTCCTGCAGTCCAAACCCTGGGGGGTCAGGTCTCTGCAGATCTCTCGTGAATGTGTCCTCTACAATGGAAGTTCCATCAGCCAAGATTGGGGGACTGAGTGCGCTTGGCCCCCTAAACATTCTTTGCTGGGCATGGAGGAGCTGGCAGTGTTGGGAGCCTTGGTCAGGAAATGTAGAAGGGCCCCACTGACGGGGTCAGAGTGCAGGTTTGGAAGCCTCCGGTCTCGGGGTTGCTGGGCAGGGGCTCATCCTATCTCCCTTCCTTCCCGTCTTGCCTCCTGACCGGTTCAGAAGTGTCTCTACTGGAAGTGGATGCCAGAAGGAGGTCCAAAGCCACTGGAGGATGAGCCCTCAAGGACTCCCCAGGAGTCTCCCTGACGGCCACAGGGGAAGTTGAGTGACTTCATGTAAATTTGCTCTGGATGCAACTTCAGAAGCAAGCAGAGGAGGCAAGCTTTCCTTGTGGGACATCCCCCCAGGTACAATAATGGCAGAGTGTTGGCACATAGTCTTTCTGGGATAGGTGGCCTTATTGCACTCCCATCCTGGAGCTCAACTTTCACACTTGGCCAACATGAGGGGCCCAGGCCTTCGGAGTCTGAGGCTCAGCTGTTGAATCTCGGGCAAGGCCACGGGCCTCCATGTGCCCCAGTTTCTCTTCATAAAATGGGGACTCCGGAACATGCCACCCAGAGCCCTCAGGATCCCCGTGAAGTGGTGGCATGATGCTGGGTGAATGGCTGCAGCTCTGATTCTGAGCTGTATGGTCTGGGTCTGGTACCAGGGCAGCGGAGGAAGTGTTCCTTTCTCCGTATCCAGTGACAGGCAGCCTGGAAATTCAGAGTAAAAATGTCCTCTCTTCCCTTGACTCTCCAGGGTCTCCTGGGCTGGTGAGTGGGAAGAGAGGGTGCCCTGGGTGGAGGGCAGGACCAGGCCTAGAAGGCCCCTTGGCCTCACCTTCACTGAGGTCCCAGCCTCCTCCCACCTGCCCTGGGGCTGCACTGGTGGGCGCTCTCCCGGCCAGAGCACCCCTTGCTGAATTTGGCCGTGTGCCAGGGGCTTGGCTGCAGCTCTGCGCAAACAGCAGACCGGGGTGGCTGGGGTCCTCCTGTCCAGCATGGCAGGCTCTGCGCTTTGGGGCCCAACATTGGCCATAGGCACTGTCCTGGAGTGGCCTCACGGTCCAGGATGAGCAGTAATTTGCGGGTTTTCTGAGTGTGGGCTAGAGCTGTGCTTGTTATAAAGTGCTGGAGTGAGTTAGTCTAATGCTTGAGCCTCACAGCTGCCCTGTGCACGCTCGTTGTGGTCTTTGCAGCCCCTCTTTCCAAGGTGAGCCCTGGAATAGCCCTTACAGTCTGGAGAAGAAACAAACAAGCAAAACTTCTGTTTTGCTTCCCTGTATCTAATGGCAGAAATAAAAACACAGGAGAAATAAATGTGGGGATTTGGCAAAATCTATCCCACTTACCTGTGCATGTGTGTGTGCACGTGTCCACAGACATGTGCTGGAGTGTGTGTGTGCATCCTTATCTTTGTGTGTGTGTCCAGGGCTCTCGGGACAGAGATGGGCTCCCTGGTCCATTTATGTCCTTCCTCTGGAGTTGACACGTGCAGGAACGGGGGTCTTATGGTGGCAGTCGGGGCAAAGCAAAGCTAACTGTCCTTATGGCTGCAGCTGAGTGAGACAAGGGCATCTGCAAGTTCACTCCGGCCACCGGGCTTGTGTTCGATGACATTGGGCCCTCTCTTTAGAGGCTCATTGTGGTTGCCAGGGCTCTGGAGGGTGAGGCCAGCCATGCCCTGCCCAGGGGAAGGCTGCTCCACCTGGAGTGCTGTGGTTGTGGCGCGTAGGCAGCAGCTGTGGGACATGTGTGGAGGCGACGGTGTGGTGACTTCATGGTGGACGGCTTGGTGGTGGGAAGGAGCTTGGGCCCTGTGGACAGACAAGATGAGAACAGCAGTGACAGTGACCAGATCTCTCTATGGGACATTCCTGAAGGTATTACACTCTGGCCCACAGGGCAGAGATGGCATTAGAGGTGTTAGATTTCTGGCCAGTGGTTGGAGCTGAATGGGGGGTGCCTGCTGTGTCCTCACACTGGGGGTGCTGGTGGGTCCCCTGGGGGGATGCAGCAGGGGCTGGGAGCTTCCACAGGGTAGCAGAGAGGCCAGGATGAACACCTGGACCCACATTGGCTTTCTTGTGGGGCAAAGGGCTGTCCAGGGCTTCCCTGCAGACTCTACTCCATACCCCTGCCTGAACAGCCCTGGCCAAGCGATTGATGTCTGATTTGATGGGGAGCCTGTTAGGACACAATAGCTTTGCTAATTCTGGCTAAATCAACATTGGTTTTGTCCATATCTCTGCACAGGTTGGGGTTGTTGCTTCCAATTTCCAGCGATTTCCATCTTGTCACTCCTCCTTTCCCTCAGCCCATCTGATTCTGCTTCTCCTGCTGCTGGGGCCTGAGCTGCCCATGAGGCCTCCCGCTGCCTGCAGGCCTGGCAGCCAGGCGCCCTGACTCCAGCAGAGAGGGTTAAGGACAGTGTCCATAGCAACCCTCTGGCTTCTACTCCACTGGAGACAGGGGGGCAGGGGAGGGAGGGGAGCCAGATGCCTGCCCTTTTGCATTATTCATGTCCAAGCTGCTGGCTGTTGCTGCTGGGCCTGGGCTTGGGAGGCTCACGGGGAGCTGGTGTGGAGCAGTGGGTAGGGTGCGTGCCTGATGTCCTCTGGCAACTGAGAGAGGAGAGGCCCTTGGAGGGGCCACTTCTCATCCTGGGGAGGACTTCTCCTGCTGGGAGGGACAGCCTGGAGGCATCTCTGTGACCCCTCCACTTCCTCACGTGGAGGCTTCATTCTGCCTCCCCTGGGATGGTGACAGGGGGGATTTCTTCTTCCCCAAATGCTGGAAAAACTCAAGGAACCTGCCAATAGGAACCACCTTGAAAATGTTCACCAGGGTCAATCCTGGCACCAGCGAGTCCCAGGGCCTTGGCAGAGGAGGCAGCAGGTAGGGTGGGCAGGTGATGCTTGGGGTGCCCCGGCCTCCTCCCAGTGCTGGCTGCAGGGCGGTGAGCACCTGCTGCCAGCAGAGGGCACCACACTCCTCACAAACCAGCAAAGGTTGCTGCACCAGGTGGGCAAGCGTCTGCCAGCTGGGGCCTCAGAGCCAGAGCTGGGCGGGGAGCCCCCAGGGCTGTACTGCTTTAGCTGCCCACCGCCCCCCCCCCCCACGCCAACGGGAGTCTGGGGCCCCTAGCGCTGGCTGGCTCAGAGGGTTCAGGCCCAAGCTGCCAGCTAGGCCCCGGGGCGCTGTCAATCATGCCTTACCTCACTCAGGAGGGTGTGTCAGCCTGTGCTGCCGGGGCTCACTGCCTCCCTCCCTGCCAGAGGCGGAGGGGCGCCTGGGTTCTGGGCCCTCCCTTGGGCAGCTCAGGTGCCTGCTCTGGGCTTGTGAAACTGCTAGAGGTAATTTTTTTCTCTGAGCCTTTGGGACTAGGGCCAGGAACATGCTCTGCACCAGGCACTGTTCCAGGCATAGGGGATTCAGCAGCAAACACAATCGACAAAAATCCTGCCCTACGAAGCTGAGTCTCTGGTGGGTGGGAAGGTGCCAACGCCTGCACTGCAGAGGGGCCTGGGAGTGGACGTGCCCCGCTGTCTCTACAGTGTAATCTGGAGCATACCAGCCTTCACACCTGTTCAGACCCTAGCGAGGAGGCTCCGATGCTGTGCGCTGGCTGGACAGAGACCTAGGTGGGCCAGCTCTCAGCCTCCAGAGCCTAGTACGGTCCTTGCCCAGGCCCACAGTTCACATGGGCGGCACTTCCTAGTTTGCAAAGCATGCACACCTCTACCAGCTCATGGTGAGCCTGGCTGAACATGGTGGTGACAGAGCATTGACACCCTGTACCTACGCCCTGTGCTTCCTTTCCACACTTGGTATCAGTGCCTGTCACTTGACCCTTGACCCCTCAAGTACATGAACGAGGCTAGATGGACTCATCTGGCCAGAACAGCAAGTTTTCACTCCAAAGCTGCAGAGGAGGGGGCAGGAGAAGCATTTAAAAGTGTATCTCGGTTTTCACAAACCATTGTGGAGGGAGGCGTGGACGCCGGGCCCATGGGCACAGAGTGCCATGCTTGCTCGTGTTCCTGGGAAGGAACCAGAGGGGGTCAAGCTCCTGGCCCGAGGTCATGCCCGGCGGCTCCTCAGCCCACAGCCGGGTGGAAGCCAGGCTTGTTAGCCTCTCCAAAGAGGTATCCACGGGGCTATGAAACCTTCCCCACGCTTTTATCCAAGGGAGTTTCACAGAGAACATGGACCAGAAGCGGAGCAGGAGACAGACTTTCTCTGGAAGGGGAAGTGGCTCAGTGGCGGTGACTGCATGGATGGGGTGACCTGTGAGTGGGCTGGGGGGCATTGGCCTCCTCTGAGAATGGAACAAGCCAGCTACCTTCTCAGAAGCCTTGCTCAGTTTGCTCACCTATAAGTAGAAGGGGGATGCTAACCTGACCCCACTGGCTTGTTGAAACACACACACACACACACACACACACACACACACACACACACAGGGTAGGCCCCCATAGATGCACCAGGACGCAGGTCATCAGGCCATGTATCCCCACTATGGTCAGGCAAGTGGCAGTAGGGAAGCACCCAGGCAAGGGTTCAGGTTTTCTCCAGCAGAGCATGATGCTGGAGAAGACAGTGAGAGTGGGAAGGTGGGGGTGAGGTGAGAGTGGGGAGGGAGGGGAGCCCTGCCTCACCTGTTCTGTCCTGGCTCAGGGAGAGGTGACAGGAGATTTTTCCTTGCTGGTCGGTGCCTCTTGCGGGGAGTATCAGGTAAGGGGCAAGCCACATGTCCTGGCCGAAGCACCCTGAGTGCTTGCACCTGCAGACCCCTGCTTCAGCCTGCAAGGGTGTGAGGGGTGGCATTGTGTGCGTGCGAGCTTTATAAATCTTACCACAAGCTTTCTGTCACTGAGGGGCCTAGGGTGTGAATTAAAACACAGACAACTCTCATACAAGACAAGAGGTGAAATGCGTCCCCAAAAAGATCCAAGGAAAAGTGCTAAGGGGATTCAGAAGATAGCAATGATGTCACACTGGGGGAAGGGGCAGGGGGATGGGGGTGTTGGGAAGGCTTTGAGTGGCTCCTTAAATTCTAGTAGAAATGGCGTTCCTGGCAGCATGGGTGGGAAACAGCAGGAGTCTAGGGTCCGTGGGATCTGGGTTCAAATCCACAACTAACTAGTGACCAAAATGAGTCACTTAAATCTTTCTAAACTTTAATTTACAGGGGTGAGGGTGTAAAGGATGAAGTCGTAGAACTTTCCTGGTCTGCCTCCCAGGGCTGCTGGGAGGTGGAGATGGAGTATTTTATGTGAAAGTGCTGTGCAAACACTGCCCATAACACACGGGTTTTATTATTAAAGCATGAATGGGAGGCTCAGTTGGTTGGGCATCTGACTCTTATCCCTTAAGTACCACAGGCTTTTCTAAAAACCCACTATTACCTATCACTGTATCTAAATTCTATCCATCTAGCCATCCATGCATTTATCCATCCATTCATCCACCCACCTATCCACTCATTTACCTGTCCATCATCTACCCATCTGTTTATTTATCCACCTACCCATTTATCCACCCACCTACCCATCTATCATCCATCCATCCATCCACCTATCTACTCATCCATCTACTTATCCATCCATCCACAAACCCACCTATCTACCCATTTACCCATATATCATTCATTCATCCACCCATCTATCCACCCATCCACCTGTCCATCATTTACCCATCTATCTATCTACCCACTTATCCACCCATCCACCCATCTATCACCCATCCATCATCCATCCATTCATCCATCCATCCATCCATCCATCCATCCATTTATCCACTCATCCAATAAACCTTTAATGAGCATATCCATGGTCAGGCACCTTGCTTAGTTCTGGTGAGACAGAAAAAAAATTAGACCCCTTTTCTGTGCTCATTGAGTTCACAGTTTAGCGGAAAGACAGCCATATAAACCTATTGGGAGTAACAATTTTCACAGACTATGGGATTTAAAGTTAGTGATTTTAAGTATTATCTCTTCTATTTCATTCATTCATTTTACTGATGGGGAAACTGTGGTCATTATTTGTTGTGGGCAACAACTTCCTTTTATTTGCCTCCAAATGACCTCTCCTGGGTTTCTATCTCAGTTTAGTTCAATGAATATCTATTAAGCATCTATTATGTGTAAGACCCAGGGGCAAGAGCTGCAGATCCAGTGCTGGAGAAGACATCATTCCTGTCCTTGAGAAAGTCATAACCAAGGGGGAAAGGACACACAAAGAGATAGCCAAAATTCTTGGTAAAGACAGGGATAGAGGTGAGCACAGGGCATGAAAATATGGAGGAAGGGTCCCTGATCTGGATTTGGGGAGCTCAGGGAAGGCTTCCTAGAAGCAGGACCCATGAGTCATCTCTTGAAGGACAAAAATAAATGTGTTAGATGAAGATGTAGGGAAGGGCATGCCAGGCAGAAGGAAGCATGGCTTGTTGGAGGAGCTAGAAGATGGTGTTATTAGGCTTTAAGGAGGGAGGTGGTGAGGGGTGAGTGGAGAGGACGTGGGGTGAGTGGCAGCGTGCCTGAGGTGCCACTTGTGGCCAAAGGCCATGTCTTCCTTTCTGGGTTTGATGGGCACATCCTCACATTCCTTGTACTTCCTGAGCTAGAAGCCCCGCCACACACGCTTGCTTTCATCTTATACAGGTGCACCTGGATTTACTGCTCATTGCTTTATTGTACCTTGCAGATACAGTTTTTTTTTAATTTAAATAAATGGAAGGTTTGTAGCAAGCCTGCATCGAGCAAGTCTATTGGTATCATTTTTTTCCCATAGCATTTGGTTACTCTGTGTCGCTGTGTCATATTTTGGTAATTTTTGCAATATTTCAAACTTTATAATATTTGTTATGGTGATCTGTGATCAGTGAGTATGACTTGCTGAAAGCTCAAAGGATGCATTTTTTAGCAATAAAGTATTTTTTAAAAGATTTTAAGTAATTTCTACACCCAACGTGGGGCTTGAACTTACAACCCCGAGATCAAGAGTCACATGCTCCTCTGAGCCAGCCAGGTGCCCCATCATAAAATATTTCTTAGTTAAGATATATCTATATATCTATATATCTATATATCTATATATCTATATCTATATCTATATCTATATCTATATCTATATCTATATCTATATCTAATCTATCTATATCTATATATATTGGGGTTTTTGGGACATAATGCAATTGCACATTTAATAGACTACAGTATAGTGTACTGGGAAACCAAAAAACTTATTTGACTTCCTTATTGTGGTCCTTGCTTTATTGCAGTGGTCTGGGACTGAGCCCACGATGTCTCTGAGGTGAGCCGCTACACTAAGGAGGCCTCACTTGTTTGGAGGAAGAGCCCATCCTTCAAGGTGTGGCTTAAGACCCACCACCTCCATGAAACTTCTGTCAATCACCTTCTGCCTTCAATGAACTCTATTGTCCAGACCATGCTTTGGATCTCCGTTGTGGTTCTTTATCACCCCATGCAAGTGTAGCTTGCCTTTATAGTGAAACCATAAGCATCTGACGGCTGATTATGTGAGTCATATGGTAAAGTTTAGCTTAATAAATACCAATAAGACTGAATCCCATTGATATAGATTTCAGGACGGATGGAAAGTGCTGGGGTTTTAGGGTTGTACAGATCTGGGTTTGATTCTAGCTATGCCACTAGTTACTGGTTAGTAACTGTAGGCAAGTTTCAAAACCTGCCTAATGCCTCGGTTTCCTCATTTGTAAAATGGTTGATGGCTCCAACTCCAGGGTTGTTTTGGAGACATGGTTATAGGTGGGGGCAAGGGGATATGCTGGGGTTTCCCGACAGGGAGGGTTTGGACATGCAGCAGTGGTAGGAAGAGAACTGCAGGCCAGGATGGAAGAGCTGCTGTGGTCAGGCCCTGAGGCAGAGCAGTTGCCCGTGTGGTCTGGGGGGATGGCCCACTCAACACTGACCTGCATCAACCCCTCCTCCAAACCCTTTAAGACAGGAACTCTCGTCTTATAGAGTGGGACGCTGAAGATCAGAAGGTAGTTACCCTGCCCGAGGTCACGTGGTCACTGTGTGGCAAAAGGACTCCAGCCTGGGCTGTCTGCCACAAAGCTCAGGCTCTGCTCTCCCCACTCCAAACAGGGAGGCTGCATGGGGGGTGTGAGCTGCTTCAGTATCTTAGCTGTCCAGCTCCAGCCCATTTCCAGGTGAGTCTGTGGGTGATCTTCGGTTGTAGCACTGTTTGATTTTCCCCCTGCCCCCAGGCTATTTCTCATCCCCTCCTACTGTGACAGCAGGACCACTCTAACAGTTCCTGTGTGGATCCAGATGGCACAGCCAGGAGAGCCAGAGGCAGGAGGCTGGCCCAGAAAGGTCAGCTGAAGAAGAAGGCATGTCACGGTGGTGGCGTGGGCACAAAAATGCCCAGGACTGGAGTCTGTTCCTGAAACCTGATTTTTTCACAGCCCAGATGCTGTATCTGGCACCGAGGACCAGTACTAATGGCACGTGCTGTCACTAACAACATAGTAATGATAACTTATTAGGAAATCATTAAGCCCAAGTATGTACTCTGGAGCCTTAAACAAAACAGGTGCTCTGTTTGGGATGTGTGTGTGGGAAAACAGGAAGACAGAGGGGAAGCGGCAAGTAGGCAGGGCATGCTGCAGGGTGGGTGGGCTCTGAAGGGCCTGCAAGTTTGTGTCTGACCCTGGCACTATGATTTGTAGGGGCAGTGAGGGTGCAGGAGGATGATCAGGGAGCTGGCAATAATAACAACAATCAGGGTTATTCTGTGTAATTGTAATTATTCAGGTTTTTGGGGTTGTAGCTTAGATTACAAGTAATATTTAGCTCTTAGCAGGGCCAATAAGGGATTGGAGAGGTGAGACTGGCATACATAGGGACCATTTTTGGGAGCTCTGCCCACTTAATGCTCACCATTCAAGAGAGCTGCTCTAAAACCCACTGTGCATGTGTGCATGGCTCTCCTGCTCTTTTCCCTTCCTACTTAGGGAAGCAGGTGGACAGGAGACAGCATTCCTCCCTCTTAAAACCCCAGGTGTGCCTGGGGAATCCCATAATGACCCCTTCCTCATTGACTCCTAAATCTGCTGTGGTTAGGGACGCCTGGGTGTCTCAGTGGTTGAGCGTCTGCCATGGATTGAGTCCCGCATCTGTTTCCCCGCAGGGAGCCTGTTTCTCTCTCTGCCTATGTCTCTGCCTCTCTGTGTGTCTCTCATGAATAAATAAATCTTTTTTAAAAAAGTCTGCTGTGGTTAGAAGTAGAAATGCATGCAGTGCTGGTCGCTGGTCCTATCTCTTTGGAACTCTCTTTGCACACGGTGGAAGCTTAATAAATACTTGATGATGGCTCTGAACCCAGGAAGCCAGCAGCTGCCCCCAGCTCTGACTCTCAGAGCCCCAGGGGGCAGATCCCGGGGGAGTGACCCCGAGGGTCTTCTGCCTTCCTGCCAGGCTGTCTTCTGAGTCCGTGATGCCCGGCTGGAGCCATGGTCCACGTCACACGAAGGCCAGTTCTGCTTCCACGCGTTGCTCTCCGGTTCTTTCCCACCATCTCTTGAGAATATTCCTGGAGCCCAGCGCCACGGTGGAAAGGCATCCCGGGAGAGGTACCGAGCCGTGGGTCAGCGCTCCTCAATGACCAGCTGGGTCACATCTGCCGAGTGACTTATCGCTGCTTGTGTGATTTTTTTTTCCTTCAGTTTTCATCCGTAAAAGGAGAACCATGACATCATGTGCACAGGGTTGAAGTGCCGGCTGGAAATGACAAAGAGCGCCCTGCACCGGCACCGCGGCGCTCAGTAGGTGAGCTCACGCACCTGGGGTCGCACGCTGACCCTGACGCAGGCGCTCCACGTGTCAGGGCATCATCCGTGAGCTGGGAACACGAGGCCCACCTCCCCGCGTTTACAGGTCCATCTGGGGCCGACCCGGCTGGTCTTCCCGCGTGCCGCCCGCGCATCGGGGTGCGTCCCCCCCGGAGGCCGCGCTCCCCCTCCCAGCGCCCCGCGGGCGCGCACGGCCGGGTCGCCAAGACTCAAGGGCTCCTGCAGCACCTGTCGCCGGGGGGAGGGCGGCCCGGGTGGGCCGCGGAAACTACAGCTCCCAGCCCTCGCTGCGCGGCCCGGGTTGGGGGTGGGGGGGCAGGAGAGGCGGGCGGCAGGCCCCGCCTCTGGGGCGGGGCCAGGAGGCGGTGGACACCTGGGCCGGGCCAATGAGGGCCGCGGCCTCGGAGTGGGCTGGGCTTGCAGCGGAGCGCTGGCCGCAGGAGGGGAGCAAAGCTGTTGAGCCCGCGAGGAGTGAGGCTGAGCCCGGCCCTGCGCGCTCCCAGAGGGCCACCTCCTGAGACGGAGTTCCTCCTCAGCTGCTTCTGGCTCCGGGCTCCTCCTGCCCAGTGCAATGCATCCTTGAGTGGCGGCGTCTGGACCCCGGGCAGCCCCAGGCAACCGAAACCAAGAAGAAGACTGGGGCCAAGACACGCGGTGGGGGCTTGGAAGCCTGGTTCCCTCTGAGCACATCTCTGGAGCGAGGGTGGCTTTGGGGTGGGGAGTTGTGCTGCAGGGAATCCAGCCAGGCCCCAAGATGGACACTTCTGGGCACTTCCATGACTCGGGGGTGGGAGACCTGGATGAAGACCCCAAGTGTCCCTGTCCATCCTCCGGGGACGAGCAGCAGCAGCAGCAGCCAGCCGCGGCCCCCCAGCAGTCCCCGGGACCCCTGGTGCCGCCTCAGCCTGCGCAGCTCCAGCAGCAGCCGCCACCACCACCGCATCCCTTGTCTCTGCTTGCCCAACTCCAGAGCCAGCCTGTCCAGCCCGGCCTGCTGCACTCCTCTCCCACGACGCTCAGGGGCCCCCCTTCGGCCAACTCCACTGCCGTCCTCCACCCTTCCTCCAGGCAGGGCAGCCAGCTCAATCTCAATGACCACTTGCTTGGCCACTCTCCAAGCTCCACAGCCACAAGTGGGCCTGGTGGAGGCAGCCGGCACCGGCAGGCCAGCCCCCTGGTGCACCGTCGGGACAGCAACCCCTTCACGGAGATCGCCATGAGCTCCTGCAAGTACAGTGGTGGGGTCATGAAGCCTCTGAGCCGGCTCAGTGCCTCCCGGAGGAACCTCATTGAGGCCGAGCCCGAAGGCCAAGCCCTCCAGCTCGTCAGCCCTAGCAACCCCCCAGAGATCATCATCTCCTCCCGGGAGGACAACCATGCCCACCAGACCCTGCTCCACCACCCCAACGCCACCCACAACCACCAGCACGCCGGCACCACCGCCAGCAGCACCACCTTCCCCAAAGCCAACAAGCGGAAAAACCAAAACATTGGTTATAAGCTGGGGCACAGGAGGGCCCTGTTTGAAAAGAGGAAGCGGCTCAGTGACTATGCTCTGATTTTTGGGATGTTTGGAATTGTTGTTATGGTGATAGAGACCGAGCTCTCTTGGGGTTTGTACTCAAAGGTAGGGGCTGTGGTTTCTCTTTATACCTTGAACAAAAGGAATATGTAGGTAGCAACAGAGAGAGAGAGAGAGAGAGAGAGAGAGAGAGAGAGAGATTGATGGAGGGGAGAGGCGGTGGTGGGAGAGGCATTTGCTCAATTATATGGAACACTCTAACTTCCCATGGTTTTCTTTCTGAATCCGGGGAGAATTCATTCCTTGCTTTCTTTGGGGGGGGGGGGTGGGCATCCCTGTTCACTGTGTCTGTTGCAGACTCTGTGTTAGGGAGGATGAAAGATTCCCTTCTGAGAAATCGTTTTTCTCCTGGCTCACTCGTACCAAAGCGGAGCCCAGCGGCTTAACGCACCAATTAATTACACTCTGCCTTGATGTGCCTGCCAGTTCCTGCGCCTTCCTCCTCTACTGCACTCCATTTTCCCGAGGATAGGAGAGAAATAAATGTCTGGGTGGGGGGTGGGGACTCTCTGCCTATCCCTTCTCTCTCTGGCTTCTCCTTCTCTTCTCAAGTTTCTGTTTTCCTCCTCATCCCTGACAGACTTTGGGCAAAATAGAAAAGCACCAGTGACCCAAGTCCCTTGGGGGCACAGGAGAAAACACGGGCAGAGGGAGCCCACCATCCTTTCCCCCAGGAAAGAGCACTCAGGATAGAGCTGCTGCCTGTAAACAGCCCCTGCTGAAACCGGCTACAGGTGTCCCTGGCAGAGCAGGTGGGCACCGCCTTGGCCTTAGCCCCGGGGAGCACCTCTCCTTTGGATGGGTGGGATGACAGGGCTCCCAGTGGCTGGTGGCTGGGAGCCCACGCCCCGTGCCCGCCTCTCAGGATATAAGGTGGAGTATGTGCACACCGGCCGAGGCTGGCAGCTTGGCTTAGCCTCAGCCTGGGCTTGGAAACCACAGCCTCCAGGGGCGTGGGCATGGAGGCAGGTGGGTTTCTGCCAGCACTCTGCCTGCTGGGGGCCCTTGCATTGCGGGCTGGAGGGCTAGGGGACCTGGGCATTCATCGGGCAGGTGGATTTCTTCCTACTCTACCCCTCACTCCCAGTGTGTTGTGGGGGGAGGGTGTATGGGAGTGTGTGTGTGCGTGCTGGCTTGTCCCTTGGATTTTTCTTATTTGTCATTTTGGGCAGGGGGTGGCTGGGAGGGGTTCAGCTGTTGGAGGTTTCAAATAGAGCTTGTTTCAGGCTGGGCACAGCTGCTGTGGGACTGCCACATTCCTTGTCGAAATCCAGCCGCAAAGACCTAGGAGGTGCTGATCGGATTTCCCTCATTACTAGCCTCTCTCTCTAGCAGGGCACGGGTAGACCTGTCAGGCCACCTGAGTGGTCAGCACCAAGACTTCCTTCTGAGCGGAGAGGGTCCCCCAAGGGCCCGGCTGCTCAGAGGAGGCTGCCCCAGCAGAGGATAGCCCCTGGAAGCCTCTTGCATCTGAATAGTGCCAGGATTTGAGCCCCTCAGAGAGCAGAAGTGAGCGGGGTTTCCCCGGGAATAGCAGCTCACTTAGTCATCCCTGAAGCCAGCCTCTGAGCCTGCTGCTGCTCCCTTGGGCTGCCTCTCCTGCTGGCGCTTGGGGGGGGGGGCATGGAGGGGCTGGCACCCTCAGCATAGCCCTGGCACCCTCCGGCCACCCATGGGGACCAGGAGCTCACAGCCAGGGAGACTGAGAAAGGCGCAAGTGCTAGGGGGCAAGGGGAAGGGGGGGCCAGCACCCCAGTGGCTCCCATGGTCAGAGCTCTTGAGGGAATGGCTTCTTCTGGGGATGGGCCCCAGCATGGGGTGGGTCAGTGTACCTTGGTCATGATGCCAGGGGAGGGTTGTTGCTGGCAGGGAAGGGTCTGGAGCAGGTGCTATTCCTATGGAGTATTCCGGGAGGGGACCTGACCTGGAGCCAGGGAAAGCAGACTGCAGTGTAAAGGAAGAATGACGTGGTCCTCAGGGCTGGGTGTCCGAGTGTCTAGGTTGCTGAGCCCCATGGTAGCCTGAGGGGTCATGATCAGGAAGGTTCTGCTTGCCCCTGAGATGGCATGGTTTGTGATCAGCAGGGCTCGCTGTGACCTCCCCCCAGCCTTTCCGTCAGCCTACCTGTGCATTGAGTCCCTCAGGGACTGGCACTTTTGGGGTTTCTCCTATGTCAGGCCCTCAGGACTCAGAAGGGGTAAGGCAGCTCTCCCTCTCTGCTCCCACACAAACGGGATCATTTTTAAAAATCAGAGTGGAGTTTGAATCCCAGCTCTGCTGCTTCCAGAGCTGTGATCGTGGACAAGCCGGGTAACTTCTGTGAGCCTGTCTCCCCAGCTGTCAGTGGGGCGAGCAAATCTGATAAGTGTAAGGCTCCAACATGGGCCCATTGTCATTGTTATTAATAGTGGTGATGAGAGGAGAGACGTCTTCCTCCAGCTCTGGCTCCTCCACCAGCTGGGCCCTCACAGGTTGGGACTAACACTTGTTGCCTGCGGGAGAAATTGCATCCTCTTGGGGAGAAGTTCTGACAAGGGTGGGTCTTCTGCTTGGAAATGGTCTCTAATCTCGGTCCCATTTTCTGGGAGAGTACATCAGGCTCTACCGTGGTGAGAGGGTTTCAGTGAGGACGGAGGATCGTCTACCGGGCCCTGGGCTGGCAGCACAGTCTTCTGCTGAACTCTGTGTGTCGGGTTGGCTTTGCGACCTGCATGGAGGTGGCTCTGGTGGATTGGGTAGCTCTGCGTTGATGACGGTGTGTCCCACACAGAGGCCCTTGGGACGGGGGCATGCTTTCTCCGCAAGCAATGGAAGGCCACTGGCTCATGCCAGAGCATCTGCTTTCTGGAATTCTCTGCTTTCTTCCACGGGGCTGCGGACTCCTGTTGGCATCTTTGGCTGATATCTGTTGCCAGGGAGGAACTGGATGTGTGGGCCTGGTTCCCCTGAGAAGGAACAGAACATGCCCTGAGCCTGTTCAGAGTTCATGCATGAGGCAGTCAGTGCGAGGAGGTAAGAAGTTGGCGAGAAGCCAGGAAGAGTGGCTCTTGGTTCCCTCCTCACAAGCCCCAGGGGGTGGCAGGGGAGGCAGCTGGGCTGAACCTGGGCCTGGATGCCAGGAGAGCCCAGGCCATGAGGCTCCTTGCAGAGAAGGGCCACAGGTGGCCCTTGCGGGCACCCACTGGTACAGGGCTGCCCCTGACCCGAACAGGGAGAGCATCTTTGGGGAGTCCTCCCTGGCCTTCCATGTCTCTCCAAAGCTGCTTGGAGGTATACCCACTTTGTTGCCTTGAGCTGCCTGCTGCACTCATTCACTGGGTCAAGGGGAAGCTGGGGCCGGTCTCCCTCCTCCCCGGCCTGCAGACTCCCCAGGCCCAGCCTGCCACCTCACGGTGGCTCAGTTTCTCTGACTCCCTGTGGGCCTATTTCTCAGGGACCTCTGGTGTCAGTCTGGAAATTACTGGAACAGGGAAGCTCTCTTTTACCTGGTTTGTGCTCAGCCTCACAGTACCCCAGGCTCATTCTCTGACTGAGTCTCAGGTCCCTCTGCCCCTACTGTCCACACCAGCCCGCCTCACCAGCTTCTCCTGCAAGGGGACCCTCCACCCCTCTGCTCGTCCCACTAGCCTGGCCTTGTTGCTGGGCTTGCCCTGGCCATGGGTGGGAGTTGGAGGGACGGTGCTTCTTCCCTCACCCCAGATGCTCTTTCTTGAACAGAACAGCTCACGGGAGGCTGCCTTGCAAATGGCAGGCCCTTCAGCATGCTCAGCAGATCCTGGTCATTTTCTGTTCAAAGAAAATGGGGTCTCTTAGGGTAACTTGTTGTGTGTCTTTGCTGACCTCACAGGGGTCAGGGAGTCCACCCTCAGCCTCCAGCCTGAGTGATGGAGTCTCAGCTGTCCATGCCCTTGCCCTCCCTGGTCATGAGGACCTTGTGTGCAGAGGGGCAGAGCAGCAGGTGGGCTTGGTTAGGAGACTGGGCTGCACCTCCTGCCAGACCTGGGAGCCCTCTGGGGTAGGTGGGTGGCTGTCGGGACGACCTGATGTTTGGGAGGAGATACATCAGGGTACCCGTGTCAGTGGTTGTAATGTCAGCCACTGGCTCATGCCAGAGCATCTGCTTTCTGGAATTCTCTGCTTTCTTCCACGGAGAATGAAAGGGACTGACCCCATGTGGACTGTCCCTGAATGAGGACCTAGAGGACAGGGTTGCAGGAGGTGGGAGAGTCTGAGTGTCCTGAGGTCACACTGTCACCTGGAGTGTCCTGGCCCAGGGAGGGCAAGAGAGGCCCTGAGAGTGTGGAGGCCAGGTTGTGCTCCCATACCAGGTGCTGGTGACCCTGTTTACAACATTTGCGGATAGCCCACATGTGAGTCAAATGTGTGTAACTGCAGAGGGGCGATTCAGCAGTGCATGCTTGTCCTCGGTGCATCATCACCCTGTTTATAGTGGTCCAGGGTGCTTGCCGACACCCCTTCCTCCTGGCATGGCGTGGCCCTGGGTGTGTGGCCCCGGCGGGCTGATTGGGAGGCTGGGAGACTGCCTCGTGCGGCCCTTACTGGGCTTTCAGGGAGGGGCACTGGCTAGGCCATGGGCCAAAGATCTGCTTTGAAAAATAGAAGGTAAAGAAACATAAAATGAAAAGAAATTCGAGTCACCTCTGTAGAGACACTGCAGCCTGGCTAGAGCTGCAGAATCAGCAGAGAGCATTGGTTTTGTGGCCGTTATTTGTACCGCACGTTTGGGGGAGAATGTGTGATGGAGCCAGGGTGTGAGGGTGTCGGAGCTCAGTGCCAGTCAGCCCTGCCGCTCTGTCGGACCTGTTTTTCTCCTCTTTCTTTTAAAACCCCAAAAGGAGAGAGAGAAACAAGAAAATCAGCTATTCCTCTTTAAATAATGAGGGTGGGGTATTCTGAGACCACACTGTTCTCAGGAGCCACAGGGAGGAAGTTCTGTGCCTTTTCTTCTACTGAACAAAGTCCGGAGGAGGCTGATGGGTTCTGAGGGGCCCTGGGCACCCCCTGCCCCCCAGGAGCTCAGCTGGAGCTGCTGGAGGAGGGAAGTGGGGAGGAGGATTGGGGGGAAGGATGGCTGGCAGGTGGGGCAGGGGGAGGAGGGCAGGGGGGGAAGCACTGCCTGTGAGCACCAAGACAGGAGAGGGGCTGCTCTGCAGTGTGGGGGTGGGGGGGTGTCAAGGTTGTGGGAGGGGGCTTGCCCTGGGAGCGGGTGGGGTCTTATACCCTTGTCCCCTGTCCCCAGGCCAAGCTGCACTGTGAGCGGCTGGGGTGAGAACCTAACTCCCAGTGGAGGCCTCTTCCCTTTCCTGCTGCTGCCTGAGAAGCTGCTTGTGGTTCCTAGAAGAGGCAGATGGAGGCTGATGGGCTGGAGCCCCAGGATGCTGGATACTGGGCCAAATACTGAGGATGCTGGGCTAGGAGGGACTTTATCCAGGATGACAGGAAGGTGGGAGCCCATGCAGGTACCCCAAGTGCTGTGTCCTGGGAGGGGCCAGTGCAGGGTGCTGGGGTAGCCTGGGTCCAGGGCGAGATGGTACCCAGACCCAGGGGCAGTGCTGGAGGGCTGCCAATGCTGACCTGGGGCCCTGCTGGTGGCACTGGGGGGGATGGTGTCCAACGCCTTCAGCCTGCCTGATGCCTGCCCTCTGTAGCTGGCAGAACTCCCTCCTTCCATGGGGTGCCTCTCCTGCCCCTGTACTGGCTGCAGGGCTCCTCCTGGGGCAACCCGCTGGGCTCAGCACATAGGGCACATGTGGAATTTCCATGCTTGCCAATCCTTGCGACCCCAGCATGGCCACAGGGTTCCTGCAAGCAGCTGTGGCTCCCAGGTGGAAAGCTGAGCTGCAGAGGGGTGTGTGGTTGCACCCGCTGCCCCCTCAGGAGCAATGGTTCTAAAGCCAGAGCCTGAGTCTCTAGCGCCTGCTTGTTCCAAACCCTGCCATGGATGATTTGAATGAGGGAAGCTCTAAATGTTTCTCCGTCCCTGGTTCTAGAGTTTTCTTCTTCATCCACAAGTCCTCACTGCCTCCTTCCTGGTGTGAGGCTGTGTTTGGCTCTGTCAGGCATAATGTTAAAGACCTATCTGCTTCCCCTCTTGCTTCTGTCTTGCTGTGTGGCCATTGTCGAGGCCCTTTGTGGTTCCTTTGCCTCTCTGGGCCTCTGTTTCTTTGGATCAAAAATGACGGCAGGGCTTTCACTCATTTCCCCCCCACCCTGCTCCAGCACCCTCTGGCCTACCACATGTGTTTGCTGTACTGCAGAGACCACAGGCCGCAGTCCTCACGCTCTGTCTTGGGGAACGGGGGCAGGCCTGAACCCAGGTGCCACCCACATGGGTTGCCTGCAGCATCTGCTGATGGTGTTGGGGGCACGGAAGAGAGAGGCAGCACGTCGTGGTGTTGGGGGCTCCTTGTAGACAGTGGTTGCCCCCCGCAACTCCCCAGGATTAACCAGAATGGAATGGGAGGATTAAAGGCAGGGACCTTTCTGAGAGTGAGGACGTCAGACAGGAGTGGGGCCATGTGGCAGAGCAGTGGAAGGGGTCTGGAGCCAGGTCTCACCCTGGAGGTTCTCCGAAGGGTGTAGGGTGCTCGTGCCAAGGACGAGGGCACAAAGGCGATTTAAGGTTCAGTTGGTATCTATAGATTGCAGGAACTCAGCATCCCACATTAAAGACCCACTGCTTTTCTTTTCTGAGAGTTGATATGACCTGGCGCAGCCAAGCTGGCATGGTGGTCAGTTAAGGACGTGGGCTCTGGGTTTAGTTCAGACTCGGTGGCAATAGGGGGTGGGTCTCCTCTGGGCCTCTGAGGGAGTGTCTTGAATTTGAAGCCCATTTCTCAGACGTCAAGAGGGAATCAGAGCCTCTGGCTGCAGCCTAGCACCTGGCACAGAGTCAGGCACACGCTGAGCCTTGACATCTACCAGTTGTTGCTTTTAGGAGCCCACTGCTCAGAAGATTCTCTTGTTAACCCACAACCACCCAGGGGACCGTGGAGGGGCATGAGTGCACATGTCGCCCTCCACCCTGGAAGAGGCGAGCATATGTGGTTGGTGCTCCCTCCTCATCTAACCGATGGCCTCCCCTTGGATGACAGGCCACCCCATCATGGTCTGGATGGGTCCCCATGGGTGTGTCTAGACAAGCGAGGGGAAGCAGGATGTTCCCGGAAAGCAAGGCTGTAGTGATGGCTTGGCCTGGGCTTCTGGAGCCTTCTTGCCTCAGGGGACCTGGCTGTCCTAACTCATGGTCAGCAATCTGTGGCCTGGGCACAGCTAACTGGGTGTGTCCACACAAACAGGACAGGTGGAGAGAGAACAAAAATAAGCCCATGGAGTCAAGCCAGGCCAGAGACTGAGAGTCCAGGAGGAAGGTCAGGGGGATGCATGATGACTGGGCAGAATGAAGTGGAGAACATGGGGTGGCAGGGGCAGGGCCAGCCAGTAGGCTGTCCTGGGATAGAACCAGGGGGCCCAGGAAACTCGGGGGCTTTCTCATATGTCTTCAAGATGACAGGCTTTCCTTGGAGACATGTGATAGGGAATGCAGGGTAGTGGGGCTGCTGGACCAAGTCCTTTCTTGGCTTCCTGTGGCGGCCACTGGTAGCACTCCTAGCCTGGGTGGTGAGGGACATGCCAGGGGTCAGGGCCTGCCCTGTGTGGAGGACACTTCTTCTACAGGGCCTGCCTGGCTGCAAGGTAACGAGAGTTGTGTTCTGAGCAGAGCCGTGGTGGCACTAAATGAACAACATGCAAATGATGTGTGAAATAATATGCAAATTGGCATCTGTTGTGTTTGAGTCAGCTCATTGGGCATTTTCCTTAAGGGACAGGCATGATGTCAGTGTCAGATGAGCAGGAAAGCTGTCCTAAGGCCAGTCCCACAGGGGCTGAGCTGCTGACATCTACCCCTGAGAGCTCGCGGGCCCCAGACCTGCCAGTGGCATCTCTAGGAACCGTGCTTTGCTGAACTTATGGATAGAGAAACCCACAAAGGTGGGAGCCTGCCAGGGGCAGAAGGGAAGGAGTCCCTGTGTGCGGAGCCAGTCTGGTTGTGGGGGCCTGTAAGGCCAGTGGCGCCGGCACCCCAAGTCTCAATTTCCCGCTTGTGTGTGGAGGGAGGGCTGCTCGGCAGCCTGGCAAGAACTGAATGTGCTGTGGTGGGTAAGTGGCCAGCTGCTGGCAGGCACACCCCCGGGCTGCCAAGAAGGGGAGTCCTTCCCAGCGCCTTTGCCTGACTTGGCAACTGCCGGCGTCCACACAGGGATTTTGCAGAGCTCTTCTCCTTTTTAAGAAGATTCCTGATTTTCACAGATTGGGGCTTAGCCATTTTCTCACTTTTCTGGCTTCCACTGGGTCAGACGCTGGCTTGCTCTGCCAGGGTCCTCATAGCTCCTACACGTGGGAGCACTGGGAGTCACTGCCATAGGTGATGTCACCTTCCTCCAAGACGAGGGCTTGGGCTGCGTGTGTCAGTCAGTTGGGCTCCTGCCTTTGGAGGGGCTCAGAGCTGGTGGCCTGAAGGGGTGGCCTTCTCTAGGGGAGCTGGTGGCACACCTGGCCAGGCATGGAATCACACCTCTGCACTGAGCTGCCAGGTCCCATGGGCCCAGCAGGTGTGAGGAAGGCAGGGCAGTGGCTCGGAGAGGTTATGTGACTTGTTCAGGGCCACTCAGCATCGCGAGTGGCAAGTACAGCGGGAATCTGGGAAATCCAGGTGTTGTCCCACTGAACACGTCCACATGGTGGGCCATATGCCGGTTCTAGGCCTGTAAAAGTCTGTGTCCTTAAGAACGCGAGTCAGCCACAAGGGTCTCTCCTTGATGGGATGTGTGGCTCCCTGCAGACTCTTCCTAAGACAGCTCAGGCTTTTGACACAGACCAGGATTAGATCCTGACTGTCCTATTTAGCTGTGGGGCCTTGAGCAGGGGCCTCTTTGTCTGGAAATGGGACCATCGTCCCTGTGGCTAAGGGTGAGGATGGAGGATTGTGTGTGGCACAGACCTGGCCCCGGGGGCTCCGTGGTCCATGCCCATCTCCAAGGCTTTTCCTCCCAGAGCCCAGTGGCCATGGGATCCCAGGGGCTCCTTCAGCAGGTTCTGTGACTCCTGCCCGTCTGGCTCTGGGCAGGACCTAATGTTTTCCCTGTTCCTAGGGGGATGATGGTGCTGAGCTGGGCGGGACAGCGTCTGGCACAAGACACTGACTGTCTGCCAGCGAGGGAGGATCCGTCATGCGTGAGATGACACAGGGGCAGGGTGGAGGTGGGGCTGTGAGGGTGTCCTCCGTGGGTGGACAGGTCGTATATAATGCTCCTGTCCTCAGCTGCTGGGAGAAGGCACTATTTGCATAAAATGGAAATGTCTTCGCCTTCCATAAAAGTGGCTTCAGAGCAACAGGGAATCTTATTCAGGAGTGAAGATAAGGATAGATCGGGGAGAAGAAAGTGAACGTGACCAAGGGCGTCCCTCATCTGCACGGGTGTCCCTGCCTGAGGCTCAGAGAAGTCAGGGAGTGTGCCCAGGGCCTCACAGCATGGAGGAGCGGAGTTGTGATTTGAACCCAGGCATGTCCCCAAAGCCTGTGCCTTCTGTGGCCATCTCCTGGCCTGGCCCTTTGAAGCCCCAGAGCTGTACTTGCTCCTTGAAGCTGCCCACCCAGCCCGTCAATCCCCTTACTCTGCCTGCCTTGTGGCCTCAGCAGGGGATTGGAGTTCCGTGGGGTGGGAGGGCTGCAGAGGTTTGTGGGTCCTCCAGGAAGCTCGGTGTGCAAAATGACGGGCTGGGCTCTGGGCGGAGGTCCCCTGAGGCTCCATGGGGTCAGCCAGGCTGCCACAGCCTTGTATGAGGTGTTCTTGCCCTTGCCCTGCAGGATCCTGACTACGCAACCCCGGTGAGAAAATCAGCCTCCAGCCCTGTGACCCCGGACATCACAGTTCTGCCCCCAGCTTCGCAGGGATGTGGGGATGCAGGCACACGGTCACATGGGGACAGGCTGTCCGTGCCTGCTGCTGCCCTTGTAGTTTGCCCCAGTATCACCTGAAGACTCCACTCACAGATGTACCCACCCAAACCCAAAGGACCAGCCTTAGCCCTGACCGTGTGCCCCGGCTGCTGCCGGGCCATGAAGCCTATCCTACAGTGACCCCTCCCCACGGTGGGTCCTGCCTGCATCACCCTGGGGACCCACCCACTCCACCTCCTCAGCACCTCTCTGCTCAGGAGGTTGGCAGGTGCCAGGTGCCCTGCTTTGCTCTGGGGTCCAACACCGAGTGAGACTTGGGCTCGTGTGGAAGAGGTGACCGCATTGAGGGGACAGAAGCGGGCACATGCAGCCCGGTTCTGACCTACAGCTGGAGGCTGGGGCTTCCACTCACCCAACTCCCTCTCTGTCCAGATCCCTGCCTGTTCCCCCTCTGTCCATGTCCTTGCCTGTCCCCCCTCTGTCCACATCCTTGCCTATACCCCCCTCTGTCCATGTCCTTGCTTGTCCCCTGTCTCTGTCCGTGCCTGGCGTCCACCCCCAGCCAGCTCTGCTGCTCCCACACCCCCAGGAGAGCCCAGCCTTGGCCTCTGCAAACACAGCTGATTTGGGTCCAGATCCGGCCTCCGTCACTTACTGCCTGAGTGGCGTGGGGTGAGCAGCCTTAATGCTTCTGTTCTGTCTCCTTGGGGGTTAATGATAACCCTATTTCCAGGGCAGCTGTGGGGGTTGAACCAGCCACTGCTGCGGGCAAAGCATGTGATGCAGTTCTCGGCTCATGCTGAGCACGGCAGAGATGCAGGTGCAGAGTGAGGCCTTGGACTAGGGTGTGGAGGCTTGGCTTCTGGCCTCAGTTTTGTCATCTGGAAAATGGGAGAAGTGAGGTTGTGGATGGAAGAGCTCCCCCAGGAGGGAGGCGAGGGCCAGAGGGGGCCAGGGCGTCAGGGTGGGGGGCGGCTGGGGAGGGTTAGCCTCTTGTCCTGGGAGGAGAGACTGCCCAGGCATTGAGGCTAAGTGGGTTTCGTCACACTCAGGCCCTTCTGGCCAGCCTCCCTCCCCGCAGGCCAGCCCTTGGCATGTGGCCTGTGCACTCCTGAGCCCTCCTAGCAGCAGGGATTTAATTACTATAATGTAAGTAGCTGTGGCTTGAGGCCTTTTGGCGGAAGGGAAACAGATTTGTCTTCTTCTCACTGGGAGAATAAAAATCGATGGGAAGGAAAGGAAATGTCCCTTCCCCTAAAGTATCCAAGGCTGCCACTGGGCAGCTTTCCTGGGGGCATGGGGAGGAGGTGCTGTGTCCGATGGAAAGACCCTTGGTACTTGCTTTTGCCTTCCATGTTGTGACTCAGTGAGGCTGCCTCTGTTTCCCCAGTGATCATGGTGACAGGCCAACCTACCATACAAGTGCCCACTATGTGCCTGGCACTGCCCCTGAGGCATTTCTAGCTGTGTAGAGAGCCCAGGCGGGAAAGTCAGTGACTGCCAACGGTTTGTAGGACATCTATTATGACCCACGTTTTTCAAGGTACTGCCAGGATCATAGGAAGAATCCCGGCAGACAGAAACCCCAGCCCCCAGGACAGGGTTGCAGGTACACCTGACACTAACTGTGATGCTGTTATACACTCTGCTGGAAGATATTAAATGCTATCAAGAGAAACAAAGCTAGGTGGGAAGGCAGGGGAGGGTCCTGATTTTGACCACATTGCTGGGCAAGAGCTCCCGGGAGGTGGCATGTGTTGAAGGGTCATGGGGAGGTGATGGAGAAGGAAGTAGGGGAGGGGGGGCCGGGTTGGAAGGTGCTGGAAGATGCCAGCATCCCCGGTGGCTCTGCCCCAACACATGGAATGCATGCGCGGGGCCTTATGTTCCCAAG
Organism: Vulpes lagopus; assembly: GCF_018345385.1. NCBI lineage: Eukaryota > Metazoa > Chordata > Mammalia > Carnivora > Canidae > Vulpes > Vulpes lagopus. The sequence goes on along the minus strand of NC_054824.1, from coordinate 143,741,688 downwards.
AAGTGAGAGTGTTAATATGGAAGTGAAAAGAGAGATGTGAAATTTCTGTTAATGATATTTTTTATTGAACCCAATATAGTAAAAATATTCCATTTCAACATGTCTTCAATGGAGGGAATTATGGAGAGCTTACATTCTGTTTTTCATACTGAGTCCTTGAAAACCAGTGTGCACCTTACGGCACCCCACAGTCAGATACCAGATCTTCAGTGGAAATACCAGATCAGTGTTAGGGTTCAGAATTTGTGGTGAAAGAAGCAGACTCACGCGCCTGAGCGGTTGCAGATATATCTAAAAGTTTTCCAATAAGTACATGGATTATCAATTTTTAAAATATTTTTTTTGATTTGGAGAGAGAGAGAGAGAGAGAGAGAGAGAGAGCATGCAAACAGGGGAAGGGGCAGAGGGAGAGACTCCCAAGCAGACCCCCTGCCGAGTGGGGAGCCCAATGTCATGACAGGTACCCCCAACTATCAATTTTTAAATGTAAATTATTGGAAATGAAATACATGTAAAAATCCTGTTGTACTGTCTACATTGCAGGGCCGGTGGTCACGTAGCCAGTGCCCACTGTATTGGGCAATGAGGTCTCAGGCTTCAAGAGTCTGTAAGGCCAACTCACTAAGGGTGCATGGAAGGCACTGTGGGCTCTGTGGGGTGTTTGAGGAATCCGGCTTTTACTGGATGAAGCAGTTGGAGGCCTCTGAGGGGAGTCACAAGGTCTAACTTAAGTTTTATTTATTTTTATTTTTTATTTTTTAAAGATTTTATTTATTCATAGAGACAGAGAAAGAGAGAGAGAGGCAGAGACACAGGCAGAAGCAGAATCAGGTTCCGTGCAGGGAGCCTGACGTAGGACTCGATACCCCGACTCCAGGATCACACCCTGGGCTGAAGGCAGGCACTCAACTGCTGAGCCACCCAGGTATCCCCCAGCAACTTAGGTTTTATTTTTAATTTTTATTTTTTTTTAAAATTTTATTTATTTATGATAGGCACACAGTGAGAGAGAGAAGCAGAGACATAGGCAGAGGGAGAAGCAGGCTCCATGCACCGGGAGCCCGACGTGGGATTCGATCCCGGGTCTCCAGGATCGCGCCCCGGGCCAAAGGCAGGCGCCAAACCGCTGCGCCACCCAGGGATCCCTAATTTTTAATTTTTTAATGAAGTATTTTCTTATTTTGTGCTGTATTTATTTATTTATTTTTAAATTTATTTATTCATGATAGACACACACACACACACACACACAGAGGCAGAAGCAGGCTCCATGCAGGGAGCCTGATGTGGGACTCCATCCCGGGACTCCAGGATCACGCCCTAGGCCAAAGGCAGGCATTAAACCACTGAGCCAACGGACCCCTGGAGCATTTTTTTTTTTTTTTAATTTCCCTGTTCTATATAAAAACAAACTACCACCTGCAAGTAAATAAAATAAAAATTTTATAACATGGTAAAAAAAACAAAACAAAAACAAAAACAAAAAAAACCACTGAGCCACCCAGGGATCCCCGCAACTTAGGTTTTAATAGGACCTCTCTGGCTGCAGAGTTGGGAAGGAGTGTTGGGGCCAAGGAGCCCCAGTAAGCTGACTGGCCAGGTGAGGGCTGGGTGGTTGGGCCTGGAGGGGCATGGTGGGACAGTGACTAGTGGTTAGATACTTGGGATACTAGGGAGGACGTCATCCCTGGCAGACAGATGTGGGGTGATAGTGCTGGGGAGGTGGGGAGGGAAGGCAGGAGTTGGGAGGATGCCGAGTGAGTGCGAGGATGGGGTTTCCATTACCCAGCATGGAGAAGACTGTGGGAGAGAGTTCTGGGGGGAAGGTGGAATTCGGGGTTGGACTGTGGTGGAGGTGTGTTGGGGGTAGCATGTGCCCCAGGGACAGTGGGAGGTCAGCGGACAGTGCCTGGGGCATGGGAGGCTCTGCCCAGGCCCCTGCCCTGATGGATTGCCACCCCCCTCACCCCCCACTGCCTCCATTCTAGAGGACAGTTTGTGGCATCTCTGCCTCCAGCACCACCAGGCTCATTCCTCCGACGCCACTGGAGGTTGCCGAGGTCTTTCTGGGTCAGAGCCGCATTTTAGGGTCAGGTTTTCCTGCTCCAGGCTGACTCCAGAGCAGGTGGATGAATGAGGGTTGAAAGCTCCCCCAGCATGACTGGGAGGCCTGACTTTATGAGCAGTTACCGAAACAATACAAAACCCTAGAGACCTGTGTTCCTAATTTCCCAGCGTGTCCATGCTGGGCGTGGGGCAGGAGCAAGGGGAGGCGGTGCCAGCTCCCCAGGGTCTGCCAGCCTCATGCTCGCCCGCTGCATAGCTGAGGGTCCAGGGCTCAGCAGTCACGCCTGGCCCCTCATGGCCAGGAGGGGAGGCAGGAAAGGGCCCATGATGAGGGGCTCCATCTGTCTCCTGATGTTGGTTCCTGGGCCTGGAGGGCACGTGTCTCGGGACCTGTGGACCATGGCCCCTGGTTCTGACAGCCCAGGCCCGCAGGCCAGATCTGCATGTTGACCCTCACTGGCCATGGCACTTTGGTGATTTAATGTTTGAGCCCACTTGCCCGTCTGGTGAAGGGTGTGGTGGTGCCTGCTGTGCAGTTTTGCGAATTGGTGTTAATGCAGGGGCTTGGCCCAGTGACTGGACACTTAGTCAGCTGGCTCATGGCACCTGTGGATTCCCCTTCTTTGTCCCTGGGCCCAAGGATGGCCTGTGGGCAGGGGGGGATGGAGCAGAGGAGGCCATCTGATGTGGTGCAAGAAAGGCGGAGAGAGAATATGGGGATCCCCGCACCGTGACACCGGGGACCTGACTCTGTGCCTCTAGATCAGGGCTTCTCAGCTGGGGCGACTCTGGTCCACAGGGGAACACTTAGCGATGCCCACCCACATTGCTGGCCCTCACAGGAGGCCGATGTTGTGGAGGGGGGGTGCCGGTGCTGGTACACAGCCCGCAGGGCATTCCCAGTGTGAAGAATCACCTGGCCCCCAGTGTCCCTGAGGTTGGGAGACCCTGTGCTGGAGGACTCACCGTCACAGGCACTCGGGTAAGTAAGAGCTGGTCAGTGCTTTCTCAGCCCAGCTCCCCCGCTTTGCTCAGGAGCAGCCCTTGTCACCAGTCTCTGGGCCAGGAGTGCAAGGCCTAGGTCAAGACCGGACTTGGACATTTCCTTGTTTCTCTGGTCTGTGTCTGCCTCCCTGCTGGGCTAGTTGGTCTGTCAGTCATTGGTGATCCGTGATGTGTGGCACCATCTCTGCAGCCACTCAAGGCCTGGGGGCTGCCCAGGGGGCTGTGCCCTGCTGACAGTGACAGCCAGTGGGATCCTAGACTTTCTATTGCAGCCCTGATGAGACTTCTGGGGGAGGGAGAGCCCAGGACACCCTCTGCCCCTGCAAGGTCACCCACCTGGTGCCCTCCCAGATCTGTCCCATCTGGCCTCTTACACTGTGTCTCCTGGAACAGGTAGAGCTGGTCTCCAAGTGGGGGAGATGGGATTTTTAGGACAATGCAGGACTGTTCTTTCTGCTGCGTGAGTGGGGACAGAACTGGGTGAGCAGCAGTGGGTGTGGACCCCCCCTGTTTCCTGGCAGGGGGAACAGCTGAGTGTGCCAGCCTGGGCATTGCTAGGATCCATCTGGGGTGAGTGGGCCAGAGTTCCTCAGTGGCCACCTCAGGAACTCAGTGTTTGTTCTGAGCTCAAGACTGGCCCTGGGGATGACAGGACCCACTGTTGGCGAAGGGTCTACACCAGGGTGCTGAGGCTCTGAGGATACTCTGTTGGACAGATGTTCGCTGATGCCTCTTCTCTGCTAGGCGCTGGCCTGGAATTGGGGGGCACGGAGGTGGACAATTCATGGTAGAGAGGGGTCAGGCTGCCACCTGTCCTGGGGTGAAGCAGCCTGGGGCAGGTGCAGCATGGTGTTGAGGGCACGCCTGTGACTCTTCATGTCTGGAGGCTTCTCGTAGGAGGTAACACTGGGAGGAGGTTGCACTGGCCTGTGAAGGATGGTAGGGCTTTGTGAGGCAAAAGAGAAGAGTGTTCCAAGCTGAAAGGACTGTCTGGCCAAGGCCCAAGGTTGGACAGTGCCAGGTGTTCTCAGGGAGAGATGGAGGAGAAAGGCTTTCCTGGAAGTGTTGAGAACACAAGATGGTCATGGGGGCCTTGCCAGGCAGGGCAAGAGTTGGCATTTGGGTATAAGGACACAGAGGGATGGGAGGCCTGTGAGCAGTGCAGCGGTCAGGCCACTGCAGGGGCCAAGTTGTGGGGAGGTTGAGGCAGGGAGGCTGGCTGGAAGGGTATTGTGGTAGTGCCAGAGAAGGGGGGGAGAGAGGGGTGCGGTGGGCGCCAGTCGTGTCTGCCCTGGGTAGCCAGGCTGTGTGTGAGGGTTGAGGCTGGGCCTGTGGTCTGACTCCCTCCCTGCTCTGCCCAAAGCCCGGCCTTTTCTTGGAGGAGCTGTGAGGCCCCCGCAGCCTGCCTGACCCAGAGATTGGCTACGCCAGCTCAGGGCCCCTCAGGATGGGGTCACTCCTCTCCTGCTGGTGTGCAGAGACCGGGAGGAGTCCCAGCAGGCTGTGTGTCGGAGCCGGCTCTGGTGCTGGTGGGCCAGCCGCCAGTCCCCCTGAAGCTCAGTCTCCGTGTGTGAACTGCGGTCGGATGCTTGGCCAACAGGGGGGCTGTGTGAGGGAGTTAATGAGAACATAGGTGAGCTGTTCTTCACTCCCCCAATGAGCAGTTATCTTTTCCTGATGAGAACGGCTGGGGGGTGGGGGGTAGGGGGTGACTGGGGCAGGGCCCTGCTGCCTTTTGAAGAGACAGAGATTGGGAAGTGGTGGCGATACTGAGTTTGGGCATGGATGTGTTGGCTTTGAGGGGCTCGGGCTCCCAGGAGAATGCCCTGTGGGCGTCCGGCCACACTAGAGTCTTCCACTAGTGTGTTCATATGACTGACTGACCCTTCCTAGGTCCCCAGGACACCCAGCGTGCTCTCAGGAGTGAGGGCAGTGTGGCAGCCCAGCCTCGGTCCAGAGGTTGCCTCAGCTCAGGCTCCAGAGGGGCAGGAGGCCTGGATTTGGGATCCATGACCTATATTCCTGCTGGCTCTGCCCCTTTCTATCAGGAGGATCGGGGCAGGTGCCTGGGTTCCTTGAAGGGCAGTGTCTCTTATGAGGTGAGGGGTGTGGGTCCCCCCAGTGCCAGGCACTGAGGGGGCTCTGGGCATATGTCTGTGAAGGGATGAAAGAGGGGAGGCAGGTGGGCAAGGCGAGCCCAGGCACAGGGCAGGCAGTGAGGGTATCTGCCTCAGTAGCTATGTGTGTGGGCAGTTGTGGGGTTGGGGCTGGGGCTGGGGGCTGCTGTGGTGCCTGCCTCATGGCCCCGCGACGGGTCTAAATAGATAGGCAGCACTAGGGACAGCAGAGCATCTAACTTACACACATCTCTTCTCTGTTAGCACAGTAAGCTGATGGGAGAATTGCCCCGAAGGGCTCTCTGCAGAGAGCTGGGCTTCCTCTCAGGTCTGTGGCCTGGCAAGCCCTCCTCGGCCGCCTCTCCACCTGGTGCCTGGCTGTATGTGGAGAGGTAGCTGCCACCTGCAGGCAGGGGTGCCCGGGGTGGGGTGGGACTGCGGTCTGCTTGGGGGGCGACACAAGGGGCACGTTGTATGCAGAGAGTGTAGAAAAATAAATACAACTGAGTAAAAAAGTCAGTCTGCTTCTCATTATCAGCCTGCAGCAGCTCTTCTCAGTAAGTCTGAGATAAGATTCTCCTGAGCAGGTGCTAACCCTGGGCCTGGGGTGTGGAGAGGTCTTTCCCGTAGTGGAGGCAACAGGGGATGTGGGGAGGGACCTTTTAGGCTTGCGGAGCCTGGGGGTCTGAGGCCGGAGACCCTTACAGGGAAGGGGAAAGAGGGCAGGGTAGGGGTGAGGCATGTGGGTAGTGGCTGTGGAGGCTTGGCCAGGCCCTTAGGATGTGGGCAGGAAGAGGGCATGTCCTGTGTTGGCAGACTGGCCCTCCCCTTCCAGAAGGAAAGCCCTTGGCCTGGGGGGCTGGTGTGGGGGGCTCCCCAGGGTGCATGGTACGAGATGGACTGTGATTCACATTTCTCCACGTTGCATGGCAAGGATGTGCATGAGGATCAAAACGAGCATTTTCAGGGTTTTATTACTGAGATTGAAGCAGGTGGTGGGAGGGCCCACATGGAGGATTGTGGGAGCATCTCTCTCTGGGCTGGAAGGCTCAGCAGTGGCCAAGGCGGGCAGTGTACCCGGGGCTCGGTGAGGCTCTGTGCCCAGGATGGCGTTTTGGGCCCCCTTCCCACCTGACCCCTTGGAGGGCTATTTGCCCGAGGACAGCAAGGTCCAGGCCTGCTCTGGAGCCAGACACCTGTGGTCGGCTGTCTGTGAAGGGATGAGTGCTTGTCAGCACAGGCCTCGGTGTACCTGGGTGGGGACCCCCAAAGGCAGGGGAACAGAGACCTTGGGAAGTCTGGGGGTGGCATCCCTCTTGTGATCTGCTCCCCAAGGCAGGTGCGTCTGCTTCCAACCAGGGGCGGGCTGGCATGTGGCTGGGCTGAGCCCTGGGGAGCCCTGGGGCCCTTCCCGGAAGCTAGGGGCACATGGCGGCGTCAGTGGGATGTGGGGTGTTGGCAGGGCGCAATGCCAGAAGGAGCAGGCAGTTTTTGTCTGGGTGTGTGTCAACCCTGAACAGCTGGTTCTGACCACCAGGAGGATTCCCAGGTACAGTCTGGGCCTGATGGGGAGAGTGGGGACAGTGCCGAGGCTGACCCGTGACGCCTGCCCTGGGCACGGAGAGCTCTTTGCCTGCCAGCCCTGACTACGCTGTGGTGGAAGGCATGTGAGGACCCACGCTTGATGCCCTGTGGGCAGCTTGCTGCCCTCTGCCCTGGGGCCTCATCTCTATTTTTTTTTAAATTTTTATTTATTTACAATAGTCACACACACAGAGAGAGAGAGAGAGAGAGAGGCAGAGACATAGGCAGAGGGAGAAGCAGGCTCCATGCACCGGGAACTCAATGTGGGATTCGATCCCGGGTCTCCAGTATCGTGCCCTGAGCCAAAGGCAGGCGCTAAACCGCTGTGCCACCCAGGGATCCCGGGCCTCATCTCTAGAATGAGGCTAAGGATGTTGCCTTCCGACGGGACTGGCTTATTGTGGGGCCAAGGGAGGGGGGGTGAGAACACTTCGAACAATATGAGAAGCTACAAGCATGGACAGAGGACCTCGGACCCGCCAGCCAGGGACCCAGAGTGCCCTGAAGGTGTCCTGCCTGCAGCCTCTGCCTCCACTGACCCCTAGGGACTGGCCTGCCTGCTACCAGGCTCTCCCCACCTCGGCCAACTGCCCCCACACAGCACGTCCCAGGGTCCTGTCACCTGCACTGTCCCTGACCCAACATTCTGGGACTATCTTTGTGTTGAATGAGGAAAGGACAGGAGATGACTCTCCTCTTGGGTCTTACTCTCCATTAAAGAGAAAAAAATTGCTTTATGAAGTCTTGTCAGAACACGTTTAATAACGCATGGATCACGCAAACCTGTGCAGTCCCCAGGGTTCATCCTGGGGGGCCTGGAGGAGTGTGTGGGGTGCCTCCTCTCTCCTGGCCAGCCTTGCTGGCCTACTGTCTGACCCCTGCCATCGGCTGAGAGCTGCCTTCGTCTGGGAGCTGACCTCACAGGTGGAACTGGGAGTCCTCAATGGCCATGGCGCTTGAGAGCGTGTCTGTCTTATGGGGAGCCATCTGGAATGTCCTTAGGTGCCACAGGAAGTGTGGCCTCCCCGGCTGCCCTCTGCCCACTCCGGGCATTGCTTGCCAGGATCTCAGCCTCTGGCTGCCAAGCAGGCCCCACGCTCTGCAGGTCCCTCCCTGCCTCCCTGGCCCCTCACCTACTGAGAGCTTCCGACCTCATGGGGGCTGAGGTTGAGAGAAGGGAGTGTGAGGCCTGATGCCTGGAAAGCTGGGGACACGTCTCTGTACAAGGGGGGGGAGCAGTGGGCTGCATGGTGGCTGCAGGGGTGAGCCCAGGTCTGGGGGAGGCATCCAACCCCATGGAGGCTGAGCGGACCACCAGGACTGCAGGTGGGTAGGCAGGCCTTCAGTGGAGTTCCTCCTGGAGATTGGGGGCCGCGCTGAAGGCCAGGACTCACGGGGGCTGTGGATGGTTCAGATGGAGCAGCATGCAGGGCTGTTGGTTACTGAGCCCCCCGCCCCCAAGGGCAGGCCCCGTGCTGAGCCACTTGACACACGCATCTCATTCCATGTTCATGGCACTTTGTGAGGCTAGTGCTCAAAAGTATACATCTGTGAGTGTAGGCTTGGTGTCCCTGCTCCCGAGTAGCCAGGTGGGGCTAAGCCAGACCTCCTGACCATCATGCTTTGTGCCTCTGCTGACACCAACCCAGGCCCTTAGCTCAAGGGTCTTATGGTAACAGGGGTGAGAACAGATGGTGTGTGAGGTGATGGTGGGTGAGGGAGGTGTGGACCAGGAACAAGGTAATTACGGGAGGGCAGGAAGGCTCACAGAGGGGTGGCCCTGACCATCCCCCAGGCCAGATTCTGTGTGGCACCTGGGAAGACACCAGCATGGGCTTTCATGAGGCTTTCATGGTCTTTCATGGGCTTTCATGCTGGTGTCAGCTCCATCCTGTCCTCCTCGAGGGGTGGTCCTGGGTGGGGTACTGGTCCTGCTCCAGGGGTTGTGGTTGGGATGGGCAGGTGTGGCAGGTGTGGCTGTGATTTCAGAAGCTAGGAGATGAGCCCACTGACATCTCCAGCCTGGCCAGGCTCCCTGTGTGTTCCCACACCCACACTTGCTCAGACCCAAGGGTAGGAGGTCTGGGGTTCAGAGAGGGGAAGGGACTCACTGCCACATGTGGACTTCTGAGTGTTTCCCTTGTGCCTCACCATGCTCTCAGGGTCCTCTCAGGCCAGGGCTTTGTTTTGGAGAGAACTGAAATGGGGTCATCAGAGGAGGAAGGCACCAAGCTCACAGGGTTCTTGTCTGGGGGTGCTTGGATAGGTGTGGGGGGGGCCAAGTGGGAGAGCAGGACCTGGTAGATCAAAAAGATTTTTCTGGGACTCACAGGTGTGGACCGGGATGCTGACCCCATGGCTTCTGTGCAGTATGACTAGAGGCAAGGACTTGGCTGCTCTGAGGATCGGTTTCCTTGGTCACAATAGCACATACCTCGGTGATTCCCAAACTTTGCTACATTTTGGGATCACCTGGGGATCTCTAAGCTGCTGCCACCTGGCTCCCGGCTCCTGCCCCCTGCTGTCAAAGGCCCACGGGCCACCCAGGTGTCAGGGTCTTTAGAAACTCCCCAGGGGACACCGATGATCAGCACAGTTTGGAGCCGCCATCATGGGTCTGTGGGATGAAGGGGGGACCTGGGCTGGGGACTTGGGCAGGGTGTCCATGGGGACACAGTGCCAGAAGGGTCTGGGCGGCTTGAGGCTCTGCAGACCTGAGCTGTCCGGTGGAGGTCGTGCGTCGGCTGGGCTGACCTGCAGGAGGAGAGGGTTCTGCCGCCAGTCTGGGGTCTTTCTCCCTCAGGCAGTCGCTCCTCGCTCATTTTCCTTGAATGACAGAGATTAGATTTAGCAGATGGGTGCAATGAGGGGAAACAAGAAGGGGTCCCCGCTCCAGGCAGGGGGCTGGGTAGCTTTCTGTGAGTCATACACCACTTTTCCACTTTCTCCTCCATCCACAAATCCTTCCTGGGCAAAGGTCTTTGACTTCTTTTTACTGCCCCCAAAACACAGTGGATCTTCTAATAGCACAGGCTCTTTGGATCTCTAACCAGCCGGTCACCAAATCCTACCCAAAGTGTACTCAGAACAGATGCCTTTAATAAAATATATTACCTTTAAGCCAGTGTAAACCTGTGGAATTTGTACATTTCTTTTAGAGCATCTCTACAAATTTTACAGTATTGAAATCGCCACCCAGTGACCTTTTGGGAAATACTAGATAAATTACAAGAGACAAATAGATAAACCAAACAGGGAAGTACAGTTTCTAATGCTGGTCCTGCTCGGTTCTTAAGCTGCGTCTAGAAACCCCCGACTACCCAGGAGCCCTCCACAGCCTCTGCCGGTGCTGGCAGGAGCAGGTGGCCGCTGACAGGTCTGTGAGGCAGCTCCAGACGGCTCCCTGCTCCGAGTCCTGTCTGCTTCTGTTCTCCATCAGCCCAAACACTTCCTCTGGTAGCCAGGGCCCTGCAAATGCTCTCGGGGTGGTCAGGACTGCTTTGTCTGCTGTGGGTCTGCCCCGGGCATGTGGCCAGGACCCCTTGGCCTTGTAGGTGACAGCTGAGCCTGGCTGAGCCCAGTGACCCTCCGTGGAACATTCTTGAGGTCTGGGCCAGCCCTCGGTCGCCCATGTGTGGACTGCCCACTTTGTGTGCATCCTTCCCCCTGCGGGTTAGGTCCTGGGACCCTCTTGCCCATGGGGCACCTTGCTCCCTACCAGCTGGCGACCGTCAGGTGTAATATCCTATTCATACTCTGGGTGGGGAAAAGAAATTTTGAAGGGAAATGATCTATAAAACCACATCTCTGAGAGCATGGGGGTCTTCCGGGGACTCACTGCTCCTTCCCATCATGGGAGCTGCTCATCTTGCAAGTGCACACGCAGAGCCTTGGATGGGGTGGGGGCAGTGGGCAATGCATCACCCTGCTTCCCCAGGGCTGCTAATTGCACTTCCTTGCTGGCAGCGGCCATGTGTGGATAGGCTCATTTCACGGGTAGGTGAGCTCAGTGGCCAGCTCAGCTGTGTTGCTGTCGCCATTCTGTGACCTGCACCTACATTGACCAGAGGCACTGCCCACGTCTGCGGGGCCTCTGCTGCCATATTCCCCACACAGACCCCACCACACCGACCCTTGGCTGTGGTCCAAGACCCCTCATGTTAGGGGAGGAAGTGAGGGGAGAAAGAAAATTGGGGGTTGAAGGGTGTCCTGAGGCTACAGGCCCTTCTGTAGGTGGGCAGCTCTGTTAGGAACGGAAAGAAGCCCTTCCCATGCTGCCCAGGGGCTACTCAGATCTCCATGACTATCAACTCCACGTGCATTAATGGAGGTTTTTCTCACATATGGGGCAGGTTGCTAGGTGCTAAGGGTTGAGGAGAAGCCCCAGGATGACCTGGTTCCTACACTCCAGGAGCTCAGAGCCTGGTAAACAGACTGCACTCTGATGCTCTCCTGGGGGGCTGCCACTCTGCTCCAGCTCCCAGTGGAGGAAGCAGAGGGCCACTGTGGGGGCTGCTGGCAGCCACAGGCCCACAGATGGGTCTGGTATGCTGCCTGCGGAACATCGGGCCAGGAGGGCTGTGCTGTGAGCGGGGTTGGGCGGTGAGCAGGTGCCTTGCTTGGGGGTCCGGCTCAATCCTGCAGACCCTGGAGCCCCAGGGGGATTTAGGCCATTGGGAGGCACACTTTGCACCTTCTGTGACCTGGGGTGGAATCCACATGGCTTTCAGGAGTGCAGGGTGAGGGTCCATGTTCGGACCCACAGCTGGCTGATTGCACCAATCCGGGCTCATCTGATGGGCAGACCATAGCACTGACGTCCTCCAGACCTGAGACCACCACTCCATGAGGCCCCCACACCCTCTATTCCCTACTTGTTTGTGCACCTCTGGCCACCTGACCCATGTTTCCAGCTATCCCCCCACGTTCACAGCTGGTGGCAGCTGGAGGGAGCAGGGTGAGTTCCTCAGGAAGGATGTGTCCTCCTGACCCTGGGGCTCAGGCTGCCTGGCCTCCTCCAGCCCTGCAGGAACGCCCACCTGGCTCAGCCCAAGGCCAGCCGGGCCCCATCAGGGAGACAAGTCTCCTGGGGCCCCCTGTCTCCCTGACCCCAAGTGACACAAACAGCTAACGTGGAGTGGCTGCCTGGAGGTGTGGACACTGCTGCTTCTCTGTGCTAATGGGGTTCAGGCTCGGGGTGCCACTGTCTGTGCTGGGTGCTCAGGAGCTTGGCACCCCCCACCCCACCCCAGCCTCTGGCACCTGCAGGGAATGGCTAGGGGTGGGAGGGACAGGCTCTCCTCCATGAGCACCACTTCTCCCGCTGCCTTGTCGGCCTTAGTGCTGGGTCCCAGAGCTTCTCCAGGGTGGGGAACCTGGTGGGGCTGCTTGGGATTTCTGTTTTCCTAGTCTTTGCTCACAGCTGTTATATGTAAAGGCTTAAACAATGTGTTCTAAGCAAGGAAACAATCGTTTAGTCGGTGGGATGAGGAAGGTGATGGTGGCACTGCCCACCTGCCCACGCACCCTTTGTGCAGTTCACTGCCCAGAGGGCGAACCTACCCATTTGTTTGTTCACCATGTACTTGTCGAGTACCAGGTAATGGGGACAGAGACACAAGTAGGATCCAGACCCTGCACAGAGTAGCCTGGAGTCTGGGGTGACTACCCATGGAGTCCAGGGGCTGCGGGGTCTCAGCTATTGCCAGCCCTGTTCTTGGGAAACAAGGAGGTACCTATGGTGCAGGAAGGAAGTTATGTGGGTGAGGAGCGCGAGGCGGGGCGGGAGAGGGGGCACAGCAGAGGGGAGGCAGCCAGCACCCCAGCCCCTGGCTCCCTGCTGTAGCTCCAGCCAAGGCCAGTGAGGCCCCCATGGCGGTGGAGGTGGGCTCTGCCCTGGCAAGCTGTGTCCCCCAGTGCCTTGTGTCCCATCTGTGTGGTGAGGCTTGGGGCTACGGGAAGATTTTTTTTTTGCTACGGGAGGATCTTGGTGATTGGCTCTGAGCTACGGTTCTATGTCCAGCACAGGGCACAGTAGAGCTGGGGCATGAGCTCCTCGGGTGGCAGGTGTCCCTGTCTCACCCAGATGGGGCCCTAGGGGTCCTGTGGTGGCCTTGCCAGCACAGGGCTTCTGGGTCTCCTCCTGCCATGGACTCAGGCAGCCTGAGCCCCAGGGTCAGGAGGACACATCCTTCCTGTGCTCTCCTGGGGGTTCCTGGGAAAGGGTCAGGTATAGGCTGACTCTTCGTGGACTGAGTCCATGGCAGGCCTCAGAGGCTGTCCCTTCTGTTCTGCCCCAAAACCTGAGGTCACTTTCAGGGGTCACATTCACAGGTCTGTGAAGAAGACAGTACTTTGGCAGCACGGTGTTAGAAGATTTGGGGTCCTGAGCTGTGTGACCCTGGGTCATTGTGGGAGTACCCCAAGTCTCAGTTTTCCTATCTGTGAGATGGGAATGCCTGTCCCTATCTCCCAGAAATGCTTTGTAAACAGGAAGACCCTCAGCTAATATCTGGGACACAGTGATCCAGTAGCAAATATATTCTGATATTTGGGCCTCTCCATCACCATGGCCTCTTCTGTGCTGAGAAGGTTGGCGAGGGAAGGCAGGAGAGGCATGTGATTGTCCACGACAGACATAACAGGAAAGCATGATGGAGAATCACTCTGAACACAGGCACTGCACCCATGAGCGCCGGGTCCACTCATGAGGCTTGTCTAGAAGATGATGCCTGTCCACGAGCCTGGGAGCAGGAACTGTGGCCAGGGGTCTGCTCACGGCCACCAGGAAGCCTGCCCTTCCATTGCTGGTGGTGGGTGTGGACACTGGGGCGTGTGGGGCAGAAGGGCAGGGCTGGGCCCTCTGGCCTCTTAGACCCTCTGGCTGCAGATGCTCTGTACGTATGTAGTGAAATGGTACAAATCACGGTCTAGGCCAGGAAACTCTGAGGAGTAGTTACTATTCATATTGATAGTTATGCCAGGCAGCAAGTGTACACTGGCCTCCGGGGCCACTGGGGGGCACGGCCACCCCTTTAGATGCCTGGACCCAGTGGTAGAGCATGTCCGTGTCCACTGTCTGGTCTTCCTCACAGGAACTCTGGAAGCAAGAGAGGATGCTTCCTCTGTGCTGGTGAACGTTAGCAACAGGGACGGAGCAGGGCCAGCCTGCTCTGGGCTTTGGCCTGGCTTCCCTGTGGCCGGCTGGGGACAAGTGGGACTCAGGGGGAGGGCCTGCATGCTTGGGGAGCACGGGGCATGGGCCTCCACTTACCTTGTGACTTCACCAAATTGTACAGTCATTCCATGCCTCAGTTTCCTTATTTGTCAGATGGGGACAGGAGTTCCTTGTGAGGCTTGAGATCCTATGTGAAAATGGGTGAAAATGGGTGTGAGAGGCCACAGGTCTCAGGAAATCCTGGTGGGCTTTGCATCTGGAGGCTGTCTGTCCCCAGAGGAGCATCCTGTCAGAGCCATGGGGTCTTGCCTTGGAGCAGCTCCAATGTGAGCGCACTTGGGGGGTGAGCACCTGCCGTAAGGTTGGGGCCACGTCATGTTCTTACAGGAAAGAAGCAGGTAGAATAAACTCCTGGTGGAATTGGGACTGGTGTGGACGAGTTCTGTCCATGCTGCATGAGGTGGGGCTGCACCCCGGGGACCCTCAGGCCATGCCTGAGGCTTGATGCTCTGCACAGACAGGCAGCCCGGGACCTTGCTCAGACAGGGGCTGGGATGTGGCTCTGGGGTGCCGCTGCTGGAAGGCCGAACCTGCAGCCACGGTTCGGTGCCAGAGTTGGGAGGGAGGAGGTCAGGAAAGGACGTATTCATGGTCGGCACCACTTCCCCTGATGTGGCCCTGCACTCGCACATGGTTGAGGGGCTGGTGCCAAAGGTGAGGAGGCCACGGAGCTGGGTCTCCGCACAGCAGCCCTTCCAGTGCTGGGCTGCACCCAAGTGCCTGCTCTTCTCTGCCCATGGGTTATTTTTCCAGAACATTTCCCTTTGTTTAGGTTTGAGCTCTGATACTTTTGAGCAAAAATAAGATGGAGAACCTATAGTACGTTGGGACTGTGTCCCCTGTGTTGCCCTGAACCATGGAGGAAGGGCCCAGGTCCCAGACCTGGTGGAGTGGTGCAGGGGCAGCCTGTCCTGATAGGCGGCCAGGACAGGGATGGGGGACTCAGGGCAGGGTTGGCCTCATGTACTGCTGCTGTATGGCCTGGAGCCGGATGCAAGGACACAGCCCCTCTTTGGGCCTCATCTCCTTGCCAGGAAGGCAGGTGCATGGGGCTAGCTGGCCCTTCCAAGGACGTCTGGGAGGCTCTGGTCAGCCTCGGGGACACCTGTGGAGCCAGCCTGGCTGCAGTTTTCCCACATATGGGATTCTTGGGCATCCTAAGATTTTCATTTGGCCCAACATTGCCAGGCTCAGGGGACGATGTTGCCCTGTGCAGGGAGAGAAAGGGGCCTGGCTCTGGGCACCAGGCTGGGGTGGGCTGAGAACCCCACAGTGGAGTCTCTGTTGAGGCTGGAAGTACAGATGTCCTTGCATTGCTTCTGCCATCCTGTCCCTGTCGGGGTAGCAGAGATGGGGCTGTGGGCCCAAGAGGGAAGGGAAGGGGAGGGTGAGGGGTGAGGGGCGGGGATGGTCTGCAGGCCCTACCTGGCATCTCTGGAACCAGCATGGGCTTCTCTGCCCCTCAGGAGATGCCAAGTTACATCTGTCCGAGGGTAAAACTACCAGATCTGGGCATATGGAGAACACACAAATAGGGAAGACAGGGTGGGTGGGAATGCCCCAGCGCTCAGGTTTGAAGCTTTATTTTGACTGAGGCTGGTCTGGGCAGGTGCTAAGCAGCCTCACTGGGCCTCTGTGTCCTCACACATAGCCTAGCATGTGTGGCTAGCTGATCTCAGGAGGCCTCCAGGCCTGGCATTCTGTGCTGCTGTGAGTGTTTGTCTCGGGGAGCGTCTCACTGATCAAGGACTCTGGCACCAGCGTCTCCGATGCCACAGTCAGAGTGAGGCTTTACAGAAGCATGTGTTTGTTTAGCTTTACTGTGTGCTGCATACCCAAGAAGGCGAATCCAGGTCTTTGAGAAAGTCAGGGCCTTCCAAAGTAGAGATGGGCTGTCTTGATAGGAAGGGAGTTCCCCGTCCCTGGAGGTAATCAAGCAGACTGGGTGACTGCATGCCAGGACTCTCCTAGAGTCATGGGGTATTTAACTCATTCCCTTTTCACGCTGAGATTCTGGGGCTCCACAAAGGTGCATGATTGCCTGTTTGACAGTGGCTCCCGGAGGCTGTGGTGGTGATCCCAGCTTTCCAGGATTTTCTTGTGAGCCTGGAGCAGCAGTCCCCATCCTGGCCTGCACATGAGAGTCTCTAAAGTATTTATTTAATTTTTTTTTAATTTTTTATTTATTTATGATAGTCACACACACAGAGAGAGAGAGGCAGAGACACAGGCAGAGGGAGAAGCAGGCTCCATGCACCGGGAGCCCGATGTGGGATTCGATCCCGGGTCTCCAGGATCGAGCCCCGGGCCAAAGGCAGGCGCCAAACCACTGCGCCACCCAGGGATCCCTCTCTAAAGTATTTAAAACCTTGGTGCCTGCGTCTCCCCGCAGATTCCGACTGAACTGCTCTGGAGTGGGGCCAAGGTCCCTCCATTCTGGAATGGCCTGGGCTGGAGGTGCCTGGCGGGCTTCCCTTGCACTGCCAGCCACCTGCTGGGCTTGGGGGACAGACGCCCCCGGATTCATGGCGTGGAGCTCGAGCCAGAGGCCTTCTCACACCCGCTCCCCCAGCGCACGTTTGTAAAGTGCTGCCTTCACGTCCAGAAGAGTCCTTGGTGGGCCAGCTTTTGGTGCTGTGGGAGGGCAAACAGCAAACTGCCGTCTGAAAGACCTCATCGTGCCTATCCTACCTGCCACGTGGCAGGCATGTAATAAAAACTGATTGAATTGCAGGGAGTCTTTGCCAATGTTGAAGTGAGGCAGGAAAGTAAACTATAAATAAGCACGTAGTCGAGAATTCATGATGTGCCAGCTCCCCTCTGCTCAGACCTTGTAAAGGAAACCATCTCCTTAATTGGAATTACATGTGTGGCCTTGGGGGTGCCCTATCTGACTTGATATTTTGGTACCACAGTCTCCCCAGTGACCTTTTTTACTTCCTTGGGGCATCAGGCAGCAGGAGAGCCAGGGCTTGTGGTGGGTTGTGTCCTCCTAATTGGTGTCCTGGCCGTCACGCCAGCCTCACTGAGCATCACATGGTCCCCTCTGCTTAGACCCGAGTGTCCTTGTTATTAACTGTGTGGTGTCCCTCAGACATCAGGTTCTGTCTCCTTCTGGGAATGACAAAGGGGAGGCCACAGAGAAATGCCCCAGGCCAATTTAGCTTGATGTTTTTTTTTTTTTTTTTTGGGGGGGGGAAACCACTGGATTCCTTCACTCCACACACATCTCCGCCTGCCCTCCCCACAGTGGGCCTGGCCCTGGCTGCGCATGTGTGGGGATGATACAGACCCCAGCCCTGACCTGAGGCTCTTTCTGGTCTGTGGTGTCAGTGACAGAGCTTCAGCGGTGACATGATGGGAGCCTTGTCAGGGGGCAGGTGATACACGGGATTGGTCCCACTGGGGAGGCTGGCCTGGGACCCACTGGGTGGAGGGAGCACAGACCTGTGGGTCCAGCTCCCCTTAGGGCCTGGAATCCAGTCCCTGGCTTCTCATCGCTCAGGATTGGTGGGCACGTGACTGAGCATCCTCAGGCCCCATGGGGTTGCTGGGAGGGTTGAGAGCAGTGGCCACAGTGCCTGGCCACAGTGAGCACACAGTCCGTGTAGGCTGCTGCCTTCACTCTACCCTCTAGTTTCCACATCTGGAAAGTCAAGATGGAAGTGTCCACCTGCTTCACACTTCTCAAAAACGCACCAACTGCATTCAAATAGGTAACATTTAACTAGTATTTGTTGACCTACTATGTGCCTGATGACACCCTATGTACGGGGATGTGGAAGTGGAAGGATTGGAAACCCCTGTCCTTCTGGGGCTTCCACCATGCCACTTGAGCCAGTGCAAATAGTGGGCAGATCTGGCACCCGTGGTGGTGGGAGCTGGCCATCCTGGCAGAGGTGCGGCTGCCCTGGCGAGGTGGGGAGGTCTGCTGCTCCATGTAAGGCCACCCTGCAGAGCATCCAGGTCAGGATCAGAGCTCCCAGCTCAGCACCCAGAGACTGGGGAAGGGGTGAGTGGCTGTCTTCCCATGGGCATAGGTCAGGGCCCTTCTCCTGGCCCCTGTCAGGTAGCTCTCATGGTGTTCCTGCCGGCATTTGGGCCAGAGAGGAGGGTGGCCACTTAGCCTCACTCTGTGCTGAGAATATGCCTCACGCACTGCAGGCTCAGTGGGGCAGTGAGTGGAGCAGGAACTTGTCTAGGGAGAGGTGCTGTCTGCATCCCTATCTCACATTCGGGATGGACAGTCAGGAGCCCCTCCTCTGGTACACATCATGCCTGGTCACCTAAGGGCTGCCTATAGGCCTTCTCTCTCCACTGGGCTTCTTAGCCATTTCTGACCATCCCAGCCCAGCTTCTCCAGGCCCTGCTCACCTGCCCCTTCATCTGCCTGGTGGGATTCAGGCTCAGCAGGCAGGGTGGGGGGTTGGGGGGGTGGAGGAGGTGAGGAATCCTTGGTATTGCACGAGTACTCGGCACAGGGCCTGGCCACGGCTATGTGCGCAATAAACACGCATAGGGTGAATGGGTCAGTGAATGAATGACCCACTGCGGGCAGCCACAGGTGCTTTTCTGAAATATCTGGGGAGCATCTTTGTAAATTGCTGCAACCTTAAACCACTGGTATGGGAAGCATGGGAGAGTCGGTGGTGTGGTGGGGGCAGAGAGCAGCACCAAGGAAGGCCTCCTTCCTGTGTGGAGTCCATTAGCAAGCGTCTGGTTAGGATGGCCATTCTGGAGCTGGAGGATTAGGCTGAGGCTGAATATCAGCCAAGTTTGGAGCCTCTCCATGAAATAAGGAAAAGTTGACCTTATCTGATAGAAAACATTTCTAAATCTATGATCTCCCAGATTGCATGCACAACATGCAGATCTTAGTTCAGGAAATGAAGACTTTGGGTAACATCGTCTCTTCCCTCCCAGGAGTTCAGGCCCGTGGCGGAGACCACGAATGGAGCACAGGTGCATGCATGTGTGCAGGTACACACCTGGGGGGCATTGCTTGGTTGGGGGGCACCCACACACCCCTACCTTGGTTAAACTTCTCTTCATCCCCACAGGCCTAATGTCCCAATGAGCCAAACATGTTTTGGACTTGGGCATCTCTGGGAAGATCTACCGTAATCATTACAAGTCAGGCCTGTCTTTGGAAGCTACAAGTCTGGTGCAGAAGCAGGGAACACACTTCTCCGTGCTCCACACAGCCTCGGGGAAGTACAGCCTCAGGGGAGGACATATCTGCGCCCCTGAGTCCTCACAGCAGGGCAGGGTGGGCAGGGGTGCTTGTGCATGACCGCGGCTCGGGATCTGGAGTAATCCTGGGTTCCCGAGTCCTGCCTTGCTGGATTGGGTAACGTCTTGGATCTTCTGCTTCCTCCTCTGTAAAAGTGGCTTAACTATGCCCACCTTACACGGCAGGCCCCTATGTGGTGCTGTAGTACAGGTGGATGTTGACCCTGGGAGGTCAGCCCCAGGGGACGGCTGTGGCCACCTCTGCCAGGATGACTGTACAGTCTCAGTCAGCGGGGGAGGAATGGCATATAGGAAAATTCTGGTATATAGCTGAAATCAGGGTTAGCTGTGTGACTTGGAAAAGTCACTTTGTCTCTCTGATTCTTGGCTTCTTTATCAGTAAAATGGAGACATTGTGGACTTGTATGTAGGATGAGCATGTGAGAAGCCTCGTCTGGGACCTGGTACACAGTCGGTACTCAATAAACGTCGGGTAAAAGCAATTTGTTATTAAGTAATTTCAAGAAGCACCTATGAAGCACCTGTTGTACACAGAGCTTGGATGTAGCACAGTGTCACATAGTGTCTGTGGGGCTACAGCTTTCCCTGGCTGGTTATACAGCCACATGCTGCAGGTTGTGTGCTAGGACGCTTTAAATAGTATGATACTATATTCTCAGTCTTTTTTATGTTAAAAAAGTACAACATTTAAAAATAATTGGAAATACTGTATATGCAGCTTTGGTGTCTGGGCATTTCAGTTGATATTATATCATAAGTCTTTTCTCTTCACGTATTCTCTACAGAAATGGTTTTAAGTGGCTGCCTAGTGCTCCATCACTGGCTATTCTCAAATTTACTTAAGCACTCTCATAGTGTCGGGCATTTAGGAATAAATGGCTTTTAAAAATGACTCATCTGCGGGGATGTAGTTCCTAAGCATTCCTGCATATTAAGGTCACTACTCTGTTGTTGATCCTTTGACTGGAGCACCCCCCACCCCTCAGTCTTTCTGCCCCTCTGGCCCTTCGGATCAAGGTGGCAGGTACCCCCATGTGTTGTTTGGCGGCTAATTAGTGGGCTTCTGTTCCCCAGATGAACCATCTCAATTTCAAGCTTCTTTGGAGCTGAGGCAGCAAGGAAAAGATGATAATTCAACATTTTAACAAATAGAAAACATTTCTAGCCCAGCCAGACTTGTGATGTGTTTTCCAGCTCTTAAAAATTGTTAATGGTTTATTTTTCATTGACATGTAGTAGAATGCAAGGAAGTCTGCAAGGAGGCAAGTGTCCTGCTGCTCCAGGGCAGAGCTTGTCTCCCTGTGGGCTGGAGCTGACCCAAACCAAGAAGCAGGTGGAAGTTGCCTCTTATGTAAAAGCTTTGAGTTTTAGAACAAAAGGAAGAGGCTCAAAGGAGGGGAGACAGCACCTGGCCCCTTTCCCTTTACCTCTTCCTCTAAAATGTTGGAAATAGACTTGGATTCTGATTTTAGTTCATTTCTGCCAAAAGAAACAAATTAGAGGTTGAAATGTGTAGCTGATCCCAAGCCCTTCCCAGGGGAGGTGTGATGCTCCCCAGATGCCTTCAGCTCCCTTGGCGGGAGAAGTTAGGGTCATTTCTGCCTCAAGAACAGTGTGAGCTGTCCCCATTGGCTCCTGGAGGGAGGTTTGTCTTGTTCTGAGATAGTGTGAGTTCAGAGCTTGCTGTCTTCAGCCCTCTGTCGGTCAAACCTCTAGGTCAGGTGGTGTCTCAGGCACGCAGTTGTGCTTCCAAAGACAGAACCTGCATGAAGTCTGCATGTCTGCTCTGTGTGCTCAGTGCCCACAGCCAGAGCTCTGGACACCTCCACATGGGTGTGTGGGGCCAGCAACCACAGGCTGTGCTTCATCACCTGGTGGACTATGGAGGCTCAGCAAAAGCTGGCTCAGGTATAGACTGTTGTGTGCAGAATGGAGACCTCCCTCCCTGCCTTGGATGAACCCGCACACGGGCTTGGGGCTTGTGCGTGAGCCAGGTGGGAAGCTCCTGGCAGGCAGGGCACTCTCCAAACATCCTGTAGCTCTAGCACATCCCATTGGTGCTCAAGCAGTGAGAAGGCCTTGAAACTTCATGAAAACAATTTCATCCATTGCCCCTTGGGCCCCAGCACAATTTTGTCTGGCACAAAGGGGACCCCGCCCAGGAATTGTATCATATAAATGAATGTTGGATTGACAGACCCCAGGGAGAGGCTCTTCCTTGTCTCCACCAGGGGTGGGGGGTGGGGGGTGTGGGGGGGGTGGGGGGTGGGGTAGGGGGTGGAGCATGGGGTTGGGTATCTGCAGGTCCAAGCCCTCCCCTCACTCCAGAGCTAGCTTCGCTGGATCCCACCACCTAACCCTGCTGACCTGAGCCACCTATCGCTCTGCCCTGAGTGCTTTCGGGGACTCCTTCCATCCAGCCCTCCCCCGCCCTGCTGTTGGCCGTCACTTGGCAATTCATCGCATCCTGCCTTGGAAATACTTTCCATTACTGTCCTGAGCTGTCATTCAGATCTGCTTAAGTGGGTACGACCTTTGCAGAGCAAGCCTGAGGGCTTCTGGGCAAGGCTCGCATCAGAGACCTTGGCTTTGAACTCTGGCACAGGCCACCTGCCCCAGAGCCTTGTCCCGTAAAGTCTGTGAGGTTGGGATAGAGGCCAAGGGCTGTTGTGAGGGTGGATGAGAGCAACTATGTGAAACCTCGTAAGCTATAAGGTGCTTTACAGAAATCAGGTGTGATTATGAGCAGCAGTGCGTGAGCACGGGGTGTTGCTTGTATGAGTGAGTGCTCAGGAGTTCAGGCTGCATTCTCATCTTCCCTTGGGTCCTGAGTCGTCCCAACTTCCTGGCTTCCAAATGCCCAGCAGGGCACCGTGTCCTGGTCTGGACACCCTGAACCTGCAGAGGATGCCAAGTGAGTGACGGAAGCAGCCATGCCTCCCATGGCCAAGCCCTGGTCTAGGGACTTGGCCTTGATTTTTCCCAGCAACCCTCTGAGGCAGGCACTGGTGTTACCCGCCCTGGACACATTAGACAGTTGAGGCAGAGAGAGAGAGAGATGTGGAGTGAGCAGCCTAAGGTCATATAGCCAGGAGCCCTGGAGGTTCTCTGTGCTGCACTGGGGCTGGAAGATGCAGGGAACCCTGGGGGCTCCCCCGCCTGCCCTCCCTCCACAGGGGGGACCCCCTTGCTCCCTAGCAGCTCTTCTGCCGCCCTGATCCCTCCCTGTTCTTGACCTAAAATGGGGGATGAGTGCACCTGCCAGGACGTTCGAATTCATGCTTAAGAAAACCCTGTGCTGGCAGAGATGGGAGGATCCGCTGGGTCAGGTCTGTTCAGGGAAAGACAGGCCCATGCTGGCGCGATACTGATGCCCTAACCATAAAATAGCAGCACAAAAAGGAATTATGTTCATATGATGTATGAGCACGGAGGCAAAGTCCTATACGCTCCATCAACAAATAGCCACGGAGAGTGAATGCGAGGTGTCCTGCCCAGCAGCCTCCATCCCAGGAACGCAAATAAGCTTTAACTCTAGAAAACAGAGGCTGAGGGGGCTGCTTGGGTCCAGGCCCAGCCCAAAAGAGGGCCGGTGACCCCAAGGGAGGGCTGGTAACTGCGCCCATGTCCCCCTCCCCCTTGGCAGAGCCCCTTGCTGGCCCCATTCCTGGCTGTCCTAATTCCCTTTCTGTTTCTCCTGCAGGATTCCATGTTTTCCTTGGCCCTGAAATGCCTTATCAGTCTGTCTACCATCATCCTTCTGGGTTTGATCATTGCCTACCACACACGGGAAGTCCAGGTAGGTGCTGGCCCCTCCCCTCCTGGTGCAGTGCCCATGCTTGCCCCTGGGAGGTGGCTTGCATGAGTGTGCAGGAGGGCTGGTCATGGCTCTTCCCTTCCAGTTTGGACCCTCATGAAGGGGGGATCTGGGGCTGCCCTGTGGCTTTAGAACGGCTGTGACAGCCTCTTTGTTTGGAGGTCGCAGAAGCAAACATGGCTTTGTGATTTGGCGGGCAGTCCTCGCCAGGATCCTTACCCAGCACCCCTGCACTATGAGAAGGCCTCAGGAGTTCCTTTGCCTTTCCTGCCTCTTGCTGGACCTTTTCAGAGCTTGAGCCACTGACCCCCACTGAGGCAGACCTGTCCCATGTCCCCTTGCATGCACCTATACTCTCAAAATGCACCAAATCCTACCAGCAGTCTGTAGTTCTGACTTTACCCCCATTGAACCCTGAAGGCGGGGAAGGAGTCATTTTCTAGGTAGAATACAAGTCTGATGTGGGCGAGGGGGCTGCCATTTCCTCCGCTCAGAGGTGACTCAGCTCCCAGAGAGATTTTGGGTGCCCTTCCAGTCTGGTGGACGGGGGCAGGGGCCCTCTGGGCCGGGAAGGGCAGGCAGGAGTCCATAGATCTGCATCCTCTTCCTGGGACACCGGGGTCCCCCCATTGCCCTGCCCTGCTGACTGACCTGCTCCAGATGCTTTTCCTCACATGCATGTGAGTCTGGATATAATCCCGGTCCCTTGGCTGGAGGAGGGCTGCTAGATCCACATCTGGGCCACAGGCGACACATTGACAAAGACCAGAGCTTGGTCAGAAAAACTGGGTTGAGTCTCAGCCAGGACCTCTTCCCACAGCATGTCTTTGGCCAGCCCTGCAACCTTTCTCTGTCTGGAGCACCTTTGCTGGGAGGACAAGATGGGGAGTGCTCTGTGAGCCGGAAACACTAATCTCCTCTCTGTTGTTATGGGGCTTTCTGGGGCTTTCTGGGTGGGGTGGCTGCAGAGGCAGGGGTGGAGGTGTCAGGGGCCCTGGGGTGGGCCTGGATGGCTCCAGGCTGTCGATGACCAGAGCACTCTCTAGTCTCCAGGGGTTGCAGGCTTTCAGACAGAATGTGTACTCAGAGGGCTGTGTCAGACTCTACCAGAGAGCTTCCTTCACAGGGCTGGATCTACGTGGAACTGGTGGCTTTTGATCCAGACTGCTGTCCAGCCAGCCCCAGGCAGGACCCAGCACAGGCAGGAGGGACAGGCTTAGGAACCGACGGAGGCCAAGAGTCACCATCCAGGCCCCAGGCCAGGTCCCACCCTGCCCCAAACCAGCCATGGGGCCTGGGATGCCCTCCATCCCTCTGCAGCCCTACATCCTCATCTGGAGGGAGCCCATTTGCTATGTATGCCCCTGCCCTGGGGGAAGATGTCGCCCAGGCCCAAGAGGAAAGGCAGGACCTGGCCTGGCCCAGCCCAGCCTGGGGCAGTGCCACCATGTCCTTCAGCACCCTTGGGGCCCGGCTCACACCCAGTATCTATGGCGCCCTAGTTACAGGTAGCAGAGGACACTGCTTCCTTTGGCCACTCATCATGGCCCGGAACTCACAGTTTAGAGAAACTATGTGAAAGCAATGGCATCGAGTCCTGGCTCAGACCCTTCAGCCTGCATGACCCTGGGTTAGTGACAGCTTCTCCAGGCTCAGTCCCCATGTGAAGGATGGAAGTCACATCACCCACTTTGCTGGACTCTGAGAGTCCAGGGTAGGTGTTTGAGAAATGGAAACTGGTGGCCTCCCTGTGACCTCTGCTCCCCCCACTTCCAGCTGGGCTCATCCGTGCACCAGGTGGGTCCACCAGGTGGGCACCTAGTCCTGCAGGAGGCTGGACCCCCCTTGCCCTGCCCTGGCTTGGGGTTTGCCTGCACCCTCAGCCTGCTGGAGCTGTGCCTTGTGGCCTTGGGGCCCTGTCACGCGGGGAGTCAGTGGTCCCTGGCTCCCACTGTCCCCTTACCTTTCCAGTAGGGCTATTTCCACCCAGAGCTGGGCCTTCTCCTGCCTGAGGGACGTGGGAACAGCTTAGGTCCCCATAGTCAGTGTGGGAGGCTTGTTCCTACAGGCAGGTCCCTCGGATGTATCCGGCCCAGCTATATTGCCGTTCTTGGTTCTGTGTCTTTCTCCTGAAACTTAGGGAAGGCAATATCATTAACCTTTGCAGTGTCATTAACCCCAGACCCGCAGTGTCTGACAGAGAGCAGGGGACTGTGGTGCCCATTTGCCCATTTTGAATATAAGGGTGCTGATTCAAGATGTCCAGTGTCCAAGCACTTGGGACTGCTCCTTGGCCCTGTGATCTTGGCCTCGGTTCCTCGGGGATCCTAAGCTTCCCAAGTTCTAACCTCCTGGTTTAGTTCTGGGCCTGCAGCAACTGGGGACCTGCTGGTGAGTGTCTAGAGGGCAGTGCTGGGGCACCTGCAGGGGTGAGGCCGGGCAGCCAGCTTCTTCTCATCTGGGGGGACCGGGGTGGGGTACATCTGCTCCATGGGCTTGGTGGCAGGGTCTTGTGTGGAGGATGCACTTACCACTGACTTGGCTCAGTTTTTTTTTTTTTTTAATATTTTTATTTATTTATGATAGTCACAGAGAGAGAGAGAGAGAGAGAGAGAGAGAGAGGCAGAGACACAGGCAGAGGGAGAAGCAGGCTCCATGCACCGGGAGCCCGATGTGGGATTCGATCCCGGGTCTCCAGGATCGAGCCCTGGGCCAAAGGCAGGTGCCAAACCGCTGCGCCACCCAGGGATCCCGCTTGGCTCAGTTTTAGCAGAGACCCAATTAACTGTGTCTGCACCTCTTATCTGCCCCCCCCCCCCCCACTCTCACACACCTGAGGCTGGGTATCTTTTGGAATAGTATTCTTACTGTCATTTTGGATGGCTTATGTTCTTGAGGCAGAATCCTGAAATTGGGTAGCTCTTCAGCAAACTCTAGCTTCCTGTAGTAGGGCCTCAGGCTTGGAAGGCTCCCAAAGGTGCCTTCACCTTCTCAGGCTTGGAAGGTCCAGAGGTGACCTGTGCTGGATCACCTGTAGCTCTGAGGACATTGCTTGTGACAGGGAGCCACTGCCTCTTAAGGGGCCTCCTTCCCTGGTTGAGGGGGGCTCCTCCCTTGGTCGAGGTGGGGGTCCTTCCCGGGTCGAGGGGGGCTCTCCTTTGATGAACAGCATGGGTTTTTGGAAAGTCTGCCCTCCCTTGAAAGGAAGTGGGCCTCCCCAGAACGCCCACCCAGCCCTGGTGCCCACACCCCCTACAAGGCGGCCTCTGTCGTTTGAAGATGGCTGCCCCATTTCTCCTCAGGTTTTCCTGCTTGGGTCTTTGTAGCATGGAGATTTCAAAGGCTCAGGCATCTGTTGTCCCCAGGCCAGTGTGACCTGGAAAGAAATGAAACCACAAAAACAATGCATTTCATTTATTTTCCAAAACTTCGAAAATGGTGTTCTTCCTAGGAGAGTCCCAGTAACCATGCAGTCTAGCGTCACCACCCACCCTGGTGGTCAGGCTGGCCTCCTGTCCCTAGGCTGCAGAGCCTCATGTTGGAAGCTGCTAACCAGGACACAAGGTTGAGCTCCTTGTCCCTCGCTCTTGCACTGGCCACACCTGTGGTGAAGTCCACGGTGTGTGGAACTGGCCTGGGAGCCCTCTGCTCTGCCCTGGAAACCCGAAATCACCTGTGCTTCCCCATGGTTGCCACCCTTGAGCGAAGGTGGCTCTGACTCATGTCTGTGGTTCCATCCCAGAAGGCAGGATAGCAGGGGGTGGAGAATGAGGACTTCAGGGTAGCTGGGTTTGGGTTCAGATCATGCTCTTTGTGCATTTCAGTGCCTCTGGTGGTCTTTAGCAAGTTACTTAATCCCCCTTAGTCAACTTCCTCCCTGCAAAATGGGGCTGGTCATGGTCCCTACCACAAAGGGTTGTCGTGTGTTAGAGAATTCACACAAAACACCTGAACTTAACCAAGGACGTGTTCCATGGCAGGCAGGGTGATTAAGACACCTCAAAAGAAAGCAAGACCCTGAGCTGGGAGTCTGCAGAGTGTGTCCCAGCTGTACTCTGCACATGGTCCTGGGCAAGAGGACACGGATCTATGGAGTATGGGCAGCAGCAGTGGGAACTGTGGAAGAATTTCAAGCTTGGTGATGCTTTGAATGAGGGTAAGACAAGAGCCAGGACAGGAGGGGCTGTGCAACAAGGGATGTTGAACAAATGAAATGGACTAGACTTGGTCATCTATTAGGATGGAGGTCCTGTGTGTAGAAGCGGAGGGGTCTCCTTGCTGCTTGGGTAGCTTGGGGGTTGGGACTGCCATTCAGATTGAAGCCACAGAAGGAGGGTCAGTGGAAGTGATAACCAGCGTGAGGCGGCTGAGTCTGAAGTCTGGCAGGGTGGGGCAGGGAGGAACCTAGCCATCTCCAGGCTGGGGCTGCAGAGGCCGGGAGAGGGGGTTGTGAGAGGAGAGACAGGGCCAACCCCTGCAGGACAAGGGACAGTCAGGGAGGCCAGAGGAGACCCAGGAGGTAGAAGTGTTGGTTATGCCACAGGGAGGTCAAGGTGCTGGGGACACTGGTCATTTGCATTGGGTGTGGCAGGGTCCATGTGCCCCTCATCTGTGCAGCCACTGGGAATGGCAGTCACGGGGCAGTGGTAGGAGGCTAGACAGTGAATGCAAGCCAGTTTTCTAAGAGGTTTGGCTGTGAGTGTAGGGAAGCCAGAGTGGCAGCTGGAGAGGACACAGTGCTAAGGGAGGGGTGTTTGATCCATTTTTATAGAGACTGCATGTGTCCATCAGCTGCCAGGAAGGGGCCAGTTGGCAGTGAGAGGAAATAATGGGCCAGGTTCTGGTCCAGGAGCCTGCAGGAGGGGGAGGGGCTCTCTCACTGGGGAGGAGCCTGCAGGAGGGGGTGTTCGTGCCCACCCCAGGGAGGAGGTGCCTGTGGCTCAGAGCCTGGCGCCATCCCAGAGCAGCATACCTTCTGGAGGCAGGAGTGGAGCCTGGTGAAGCCTGGATGCAGGAGCTGCAGGGCACAGAACAGGGCAGAAAGTTCACCCTGCCCAGTGGTGCAGGGGAGCTTCAGAGATGGTTCATGGGTTTGCAATGACTGGTCATATTCAAAGTAAAAATGGGGAGGTAGCCACTCTTGTGTGTGGGGGTTGATCTTCTCAAGACCTGATGCTGGTTTCCAGAGGCTTCTCCCAATGCTACCGAGATCTGGGCCTCCCAGCACGTGGACTGAAACATGGGTGCCGAGGACTTGGGACACTTGTGACGTATTCAGTGTGTATAAGTGGGTGTTTTTATTAAATGCCAGTGAGTTCTCAGCCGATAGAGAGATGGCTTCAAACTCTAGGACATAAATTATGTTCCTGAGGGCTCACCTCCCATAGCAGGATGGGCCACAGGCTGGAGCATGTGTGTGTGTAACACACGGCTACAAGGATGCAGGCATCTTGGGGGCAGGAGGTGTTCCTGTCCAGATGACTCGAGGCCCCGCTGCTGAATGCATTGCTGATGTCTTCCCACTGGGGAGTGACAGGACAGCTCAGGCGGAGTCTGGCTCTGGGCCTCGCCCTCCCTACTTCTGGGGAACTAGGTCCCCCTGAACTGCACCCTCCAGGACTACCTGGTGTCAGGCACTGGGGACCCAGAAATAATTCAGGCCAATCCCTGCCTTGGGGGCCACTTGTCCTTGACCTTGATGCCCTGGGACCAGGCTGAGAAGTGGCCACAGGGGTCAGGGCAAGTGTCACAGGGGACGAGGCTCCAGCTGAGCCCTGTGTTCACTGGGAGCAGAGACCTTGTATGTTTGGATGAAACTGGCCCAGAGTATTTGGGGCTGTGGAGAAAGAAGAGAAAGAAGAGATATCTGTCTTCCAAGGGAGCTGGGGCCAGGTCTCTGTCCTTGAAGGCCTCTAGTAGACGTTTCCTCAGGTAGGTGTCCCTGGCTGGCTGGCTGATGGACTTCACCTGCCTTCACTGGCTCAGAGCTGGGGTGGTGGCCCAGGCATGCTCTGGACAGATAGATCAGGGACCCCTGTGATCCCAAGACCTCCAGGAGCGTCCCTGGCTTCCCCACTCCGCCGGTTGGGAGCTGGCCTGGCACTGGCTCAGACCCCTGCATCGAGTGTCTGATGTCGAACTGTAACCTGCATTTCTGGCCCACATTGGCTCCCTGCTGTGTGTCTGTGCGGTGGGGACGACGTGATGCTGTTGTGTCCCGGAGCGCCTAACAGAGCAGGTGTCCAGTGAGAATAGACAAAGGAATGAGGACAAGCGTGGGGGCGGGTGGGCAGACGTATACTCCCCTCACTCAGTAGGGGAGGCAAGAGCCTCTGTGTGGCTGGCTGACCTCATGGCCACGGCCCCGTTCTGGCCTCTGGGGTGGCAGCATGTGGTGCCTGGGGCCTCCTGGCCGCCCTTGCAAGCTGGCCTGCCTGGGAGCCTCCTTCCCTGCCACCCTCACGTGTGTCTGCCTCTTCCTGGTGCTGCCGGCCATTGATTGCCATGGTTACCACACTAGCCCTGGCAGTCTCTGTGTGACATTTTGGGTTTATTTGCTAAATATTTAAACATTTGGGTTTAACCCTTTCTGCCCCAAAGAGGGCTTTCCTGCCCTGCTGCCCTCCCAGAGACCGTGGGCCTGCGCAGGGTTTCTCAGATGCCTGAACTGACTTTCTATTTTGTCACTTGGAAATGTCACCCTGTCTCGTGCTCCTTGATGAGGGGTGTGCAGCGTCTGTTAGCAGGTAGAAAAACGGCAGCACTGGGCATGTTAGGACTTGCTTGGCCAGGACAGACGGTGCTGACCTGCAGAGTCAGCCCGCCCGAGCTCTGCAGACTTCCTCTTGCCCAGGCGTCTGAGGTGGCAGGGGTATCCTCCGCCCTTGAGCCCTGGCAGGGAGCCAGGGGAAGCTGGTTTGGGGAGGAGGCAGTGTTTGTGAATGGGAAGCTGGCTCCCAGCTGGCTTGGGACCTGGTGGCACTGCCCGCCCCCCAGGCCCTGTGTTGCCTTGGGAACCACACAGTGTCTGTGCTCTGGGCCCATGAAGTGAGGGGCAGAGGCACGCTCCTGCTGAAATTCCAGGGTGTGA
Source organism: Vulpes lagopus (assembly GCF_018345385.1). Taxonomy (NCBI): domain Eukaryota; kingdom Metazoa; phylum Chordata; class Mammalia; order Carnivora; family Canidae; genus Vulpes; species Vulpes lagopus. Next base: position 143,711,518 of record NC_054824.1, on the reverse strand, counting down.
GACGTCGCCGTCTGTCCCAACACAGGCAGCTGAATGAATGGCAGGTCTGAGGACAGAGTCCACCTGTCTGCTCCCTGTCCAGGGCTTCCCTACCATAGACCTTTGTCCCTTGTCCATGGCACGAGGGGCCTGATCTGTGTGTGAGCTCAGATGAGAGCCTAAGGCAGCACCTTTGTCAACTGTAGCACTGTTCTCTGGGGAGTGAGCAGACTGGATAGGTGACCTCTGGGGCCTCTGATGGCATCCAGGATTCCATGACCAAGGCTGCCCAGCAGCCAGGAGAGAAAGATCAGGGCAAGGGGCTGTGAGTGGGTCTGGTAACAGGTAGGCCCAGGTGCGGGGCTGTCTGGGCAGCCTTGCCCTTCACCTGACCGCCTGGCCTCTGCCCAGAAAGGGAGCTGGCTCTCCTCAGAAGAGCCTCCAACCTGAAATAAGAATCTCAGACAGTTCTTTGGCACGAAGGTCTTAGAGTTTAAAGGTGACTCCTCTTATGTCTCTTACAAGTATGAACTGGTCAGACATCTGAAAGCTTTTAGGATAATTGAAGTCAGTGACCAACCTCCCTCCCCAGTGCCAAGTCCCAGTCTCCTTCCATGAGGACGGACGCCCTCCTTCCATGAGGATGGCGTCCCTGGGCGCCAGCACTGGGTGGCACAGAATATCTCACATCCCTGTGGGGGCGCTTGTGTGCCACCCATGCCTTTTCCAGAGTTAATCTATCCCATTTCGTGTCGTGGTTGCTTCTGTCTTCAAATGATGGTCTCCCCACCCCACCCCCCAACATGGCCATTGTCCATCAGGCATGGGTGTGGAGCCCCTGTGCTCTGCCTGGGCCCCCAAGGCCAGTGAGCCCCACTGCCTGGGGCTGTGTGTTTTGAGAACCCCTGCCTTCTCCTAGCCACCCCTGTGGCTGTTCCTGCTGTGCCAGTCAGTGTGTGGGACATTGTAGAGATGCAATGATTCTAAAGGTAGCTGACTCTCTAAGGATTTGGGGAGTTGAGGGCACCGTGGAATTTCTAGTGTTCTTTACAATTGTCACTGCATTGGACCACCAAGAAAATAATGAGAATTCTAGTGCCCCAAGCAGCAGGACACTAGAAAAAGATGGTAAAATCACCACTGATCAAATTCTCCAAAACCCAATAACTAGAGAAGACATGAAGTGTGCTTGGTTTATCTTTGAATTAAAGATTCAGGACAATCGAGTCAAGCAGAGCTCTGCTTCCTCTGAACATGTGGCTGATATAGACGTGCTGGGCCTATGGTCAGTACACCCAGGGTCATGTTGTGACTCTGTCATTTCAGTGCGTTTTTAAAAACTTGGTAAAGCGTACATAACATTTACCACTTTAACGGTTTCTAAGTGTGTATACAGTTCTGTGGCAGCAAGTCCCCAGCGTCTACTGCCCCCCAGGCTGACTTATGCCACTCGATGGCCCACTGACGTGGGTGCCCCTCCAAGGCAGGAGGTGCACCTTCTCTGGCACCTGCTTCCTGCCAGCTTGGCCTGTGTCCCAACGCCCTCAGGTCACAAGCCTGGGTTTTGATCCCACGTTTAGGTTAGGAAGATGGTTTATAAACCATCTTTTTAGTATAGTAGCAGCTCACCATTTGCTGATCTCTTGTGTGCTGGGATCTGTACGACCTCAGGGAGTCCCTGTGACAGCCCTGGAGGCAGGTTCTGTTAGCCTCCCTGTTGGTAGGTAAGGCGCTGAAGCCTAGTGGTGGGTGATACGCCCAGCGTCCTATGGCAGGGAGAGGCCAGGCTTCAGGCCTTGGGGAGAGAGCCCCATCCTGGCTGTGTTTACTGTCCCTGCTCCCACCAGGCCCCAAAGCATCCTGGAAGGTGGGCTGAGCCATGTGGACTCCCCTCCAAAACAGAGCAAGTGTTACCATGACAAAGCCTAGGGCAGGACAGGGAGCAGACCAGCTGGGGTGGCAACATAGGTGGGCCTATGCCCCCGACACCCCTCCAGGAGGGACCCTAGCCACCATTCTGCTCCACAGAGGCTCCTCTGCTATTAGAAACCCTTTCCTTATCCCCTTGGGCCCAGACCTGCCTCAGGGTGAGGTCTAGCACCCTCGCAGTAGCAGTCCCAGCCACCTGAGCTGGGATGCTGCCTCCCGCCTCCCCTCCTGGAAGTCCTGGCTGCCTGGCTGGGATGTGCTGGGTCTTATCCTTTCCTGCCCCTGCCTTCTGAGGGCCCGCTTGCTGCCCGCCTGGAGCCACCATGTCCCCGCCTATCCCTGGCCCTCAGAATCACACCGGGCACTGCCCCTGAGCCCGGGCCTGCTTGGGGTGCATCTGGCCATCCCTTCAGACCCCAAGCCTTGGCTTATCAGTGGCCTGGGAGTCAGGTTCCAGTAGTTTTGTCTTTCCCACCCATACTTCTGTCCTCCTAGTTGTCCCATGCTAAGGGGTCAGCAGCCTCAGGCCCCCTGCCCTCCCGGCCTCCTTGGTTACACTTCTTGGGTCTTCTCCTCCCAGAGGAAACATTCCCCACATTCCCGGTGCGGTTAGGGGCCTGTCTTTGCTGTGATCTTGCTGCTCTGCCCCTGCCAAGGTGTGTGACCTGGTCAGTACAGAGGGCCCCACACCCGCTTTCTTACTCTGCTCCTGATGCCAAAGACAGTTGGCACTGGTGACTTGCATCCAGCCGGTCAGTGGACGTCAAATCTCACGTTTGTGAACATACTGTCGGTCACAGAGCTGCTACACCACGGGCTCCACACCCCTGGCTCTGGGCCCCTTCCCTTGTTTGTATAATTGGCTTTTTGGGGCAAAAGCTTCATCTTTGGTTTGCTGGTTAGACAACTGCTCCCTTTGCCCAGCTTGTCCCTCTAGTTGTCAGTGTCTTGTCCACGTGTTCTGGGCTCTTCCCATTTCTGTCCTCTTATATCCTGCGGGCCTGATCTGATTGCTTCATCCATGCCATTGGGACAAAGGTGGAACCAGAAATGGAACCTGAGGAGATAATCTTCCTTGTGTTGCATTAAAAACAGAAGGAATGGAGAAAAAGGAATTCGAATGTTTGCAGGTCTTTCTTGTCCTCTCATCTGTAGGCTCCCCTCAGGCTGTGGTTTTATGCTCCTCCTTGGCCTACCCTCCCAAATAAGGTCTGCTCTGGGCACTGAGCTGAGCCACAGGCTGGATGCCACCTCTGTGCCGCCCCCGTGCATGGACCCAGCCACCAATAGAACTGGGTGGTCATGGTGTGGCCCAGACTGGCTGTGGCACAGCCTCCAGTCCCCAACGGTCCCGAAGCCATGTTCAGCCACAGCAACTGGGCTGTGCTGTGCTGTGCCTGCTGACATGCTTCTGCTGGCCCTGGCCCCACACTGGAGGTCAGCACCAGCCATGGCAGATCCACCTGCCAGGCACAGGGCAGCCACAGCCTCTGGACTGGTCACCGTGAGGCTGCTCCCAGGCCCCGCCCTGCCCTCAGCCCCTCATTTGTGTGGCCGGGGTGGGGGCTACCTTCTCCCCGAGTTGCTCCTGGCCGTCTCTGTGACTCTTGCTAGAACATGCTAGAAGCCTTATTGGTTTGAGAGCAGAGAGAAGTGACCGCCACTTCGTGGGGACTGGGGGGAGGTGGTGGGCAGGGCACTATTTGTCTTCCTGCTGCTGTTAGAAATAGCAACTGTTCTCTGCCTCCCCTGAGGCCTGGACAAAAGGTGATTATTTTATTTAACACAGAGCTATTGAAGGTCTGTTGTGAGCCAGGCACCATGGGACGGCAAGGGCCCTGCCTGAAACAGGCTTGTGATCTAACGGGGAGATAAGCACTCAACTCTCACCCTTGCCATGCTGCCAGGCGCCAGGACTACTGCTGACAGAGGGTGTGGGGGGCACAGCAAGGACCCTAGCTGCCATGGGGCCATCTGCCAGGGACCTGTGGAGCCGGGCGGGGCTCCCAGGGCCCGTGAAGTGAGGGTGCTCCAGGGAAGGGGCTGCTCAGGCAGGTGTGTGCAGGGAATGGGGGGTGTGGGTGCCGTGTGGCAGGAGTGAGAAGTGGGGGTGCGAGGGGCAGGTGAGCAGGCGTGGTTGCCTTCAGGCACCCAGGTGCCAGGCCACAGCAGCCCCTGTCTGTCAGGAGGGGCTCAGGGACAGGAAGCTCAACCCCCAGCTGCATCAGCAAAGCATTTTGTGTGAGATTGGGAACCTCACTCCCAGTGCCGAGGCCCAGGAGTGGGAGGATTGGTGATTGGTGGAGCCCCCTCCCCGGGACCCCTGGCAGCAAGCCGGACCCTGCACCAACACACACAGGCCAGAGGACACAGTGATGAATCTTCCTCTTGAGGAATACAGGTGGCAGCTCCCTGGTGCTCAGGCTCCCAGGAGAAAGCAGTGGGGAAGTGCCTCAGAATCCTCCCTGGGAGCCAAGGCCTCTTGGGGCTTTTGCTCCATAGGACCCTCTTTTGTGTGGAGCAGGGACTGAGTGGGTGAGGCTTTGTGAGAACCTTAGGGTTTTGCGATGTTACTCTTCCCTTGTTCCTAACCTCAGCTGCTGCCTCAGCAGACAGCGTTCCGTGTGACTCGGACACTGAGCTCCCCTAAGGCCGACGCTCGCATCCTTGCTTTCTCCGCAGCATCGCACCTGCAGGCTTGAGGATGTGCTGGGGCCATGGGCCACCCTCCCAGAGAGCTGGCTGATAGGGCTCTGTCCCTGAGGACTGGCCGTCGCCCACCGGGTCAGTGACATCACCCAAACTGATGTGGGGGCTTCTCAGTTTGTAGTGGAGTGAACGCAGGAGATAGCTTGTAAAGGAACTTTTTCCCGCTGGTGGCAGCTGCCCAGACACAGGCTTCCTCTCCTTCCTCCCCTCTAACCCTCTTGTGGGCATTGTCTACACCTACACTATTCCAGTCCTGCCCTCTCCTGCTGGCTCTCCCTTGAGCTGTACCCCTCTTTCCTGTCTGAACACGTGGTATCTGTTGCTGTGGCCTGGCTTCATGCGTGTGCTTTTCAAGCCCAATTGAAAGGGCTAAGCTCTACAGCCGACACTGCCTGGCTCTGGAATCAGAACGAGGAGGACACCCAGGGCAGGATTGTGTAGCATAGAACATTCTGATCTGGGTATCCCTTCGGGGTAAATTTAGTTCCCGGGGCTGGTGCAACATTCCCGTGCGGTGAGAGTCCATGTGCGTGGGGCGGGGAGGGAACGCATCTTCCCTTGCCTGCTGGTTGGCGCAGGGGCCACGGGAAGCCCGAGGCATCTGATTGGTGCACAGACCTGGGATTATTGCCACTGGAAGCTGTGTAAAGTTTCCTCATCTGGCCCCAAATTTCCCTTGGGCTTGTCTCTAGTCTGGTTGTGTGTGGTTCTTAAGGCTTCCCTGTTTTCATGGCCAGTGCATTTCGAGGTAGAAATAAAGATTAATAGTCTGTGCTAGCTGTGTCCTCATGCTGCCAGGATCAAATCAATAATGGCTGAAATATTAATTGGATCTTTGTGAACAGAAATGAAATATGGGAGAGCAGGGCATTTTGGGTCTGGAATTGAGTTTGAACCTCAGCTCTGTTGCTAACGACACGGTGGGCAAGGTGCTGAGCTGCCCCGTGTCCATGTCCCTCTATGGAATGGGATCATAGTGGCCACACAGGAGGGTGGAGAGCACCAGCTACAGAACTGGGCGAAATGGTGCCAGCGAGCCTGGCCCAGATGGGGTGATGAACGTGTAGCTTTGGGTCCTCCTTGCCACAAGATTATGATGGCAGACCCGGGCCCTCTGCATGCAGGATGGGGGTCCAGTTCCTGCCTGCCCTTGGCAGCTCCTGAGTCCTGGCCCATTGGATGGAGTCTCTGAGGCTATTGCTGATTGTTCCCGGGGCTTCCTCAGCTGGTGGTTGAGACTGCTCCCTGGGGCCTCTTTCTGCACCCCTGGCCCCTTCTCCTTGGTTCCCAGGACTGGAATCAGGAAGCAGAAACCAGTCCATGGCGTGTTAACAGGCCTCATGGGGCTCGAGGAAGCTGCTCACCCTCTCCCAGAAGGATGGCCCCATCAGAAAGCCAAGCTCAGTGCTGACACCAGGGCCTCTTGGCCTGCACAGGAGCTGGGGTGCAGCATGGGGGAACCCCCTGATAGTTTGGAAGCACTGAGAGCAGAGCTATGTGTTTTTTAGACTTTATCTCACTTAATCTTCACACTGGGTCCAGTTTGTTGTCACTTGTCCTGGGTCAGCCTCCTGTGGCTTCTGTAAACAAATTAGTATCAGTTTGGTGGCTGAAAACATGGATTTATAGTTGTGTAGTTGTGGAGGTCTTGCTGGGCTAAGTCCAAGGTCGTGATAGGGCGGCAGGCCTCCCGGGGGCTCAAAGGGGCTCTGTCTGCTTGCCTCTTGCCACTCCCAGAGGCCGGGCCTTTCCATCAGATCCCTGAGCGATGCCTCTTGCCTCTCTTTTCAGGATCCCCACCTTTATATTGTGCCCACCCGGATAATCCAGGATAGTCTCCTGATTTTGTAGTCAACAGATGACCATGCCAATTCCATCCACGTCCGTGATTCCTCTTTGCCTGTGGTATTAACAAATTCTGGGGATTAGGATGTGGACGTTTAGGGGCCTTTATCCTTCTCTTGTTGGATGACACGCCCAAAGCCTCCAGGCTGGAGTTGGGACTGGAGCAGCAGGGTCTTCAACCTGCCAGCTCTCTTTGAGGCTCCCAGAAAACTAGAGGAAACACATTCCCCTGGCATGGCCCCAAATGTCCGGGGCAAGAAGATGGAAGGAGCTTTCCCAGGTTGAGTGTCCACACTCCAGTTAATCCCCAGCGGGAGAGCTGCTTCTCTGCTGAGTCACGGTGCAGGCTCTGGACCAGTGGTCCTCAAATTTGGCTGTATCACCAAGCAGTCACCTTTTACTTAATTATTTTTAAAATATTTATTTATAGGGGATCCCTGGGTGGCTCAGCAGTTTCGCACCTGCCTTTGGCCCAGGGCGCGATCCTGGAGTCCCGGGATCGTGTCCCGCGTCGGGCTCCTGAATTGGAGCCTGCTTCTCCCTCTGCCTGTGTCTCTGCCTCTCTCTCTCTGTGTGTCTATCATAAATAAATAAAAAATAAATCTTTAAAAAAGTTTTATTTATTTACTTAGAGAGGAAAAGATAGAGAAACCATGTCATGGGGGCAGGGGCAGAGGGAGAGACAACCCTAGGTAGACTGCCCCTGAGCAGGGCTCACGTGGGGCTCAATCCTATGACCCTGATATCCTGGCCTGAGGTGAAATCAGGACTTGAATGCTTAATCACTGAGCAACCCGGGGGGCCCTGAGCAGTCACCCTTTAACACAATGCTGGGGCCCGAGTCCTGTCCCCAGAGACTGGATTTAACCTCTGGGGAGACACCGAACGTAGGGATTTCCACACTCCCCAGGTGATTCCAAAGTGCAGCAGAATGTGGGTGATTGCCCCAAGCTAGTCCATGGCCTGCCCGCCCTGCAGGTGCTGTCTTAGCTGACCATGTGGAGACTTGTTCTCACCTGGACTGTGCTCTGGGGCTGTGTCTGCCCAGCTGCATCCTTGTAGCCTGGCTCTGCGCAGAGGACCCTCCCTGCGAGACCCTGTGTCCCTCTGGTCCCTCTCAGATCCCCTCTGCGGGGTTGTCTGCAGAATTGAGGTTTATTAATTTCTCCTTTGCTCATTGTATTTCTACGAAGGGTCTCTCCTAGAAAATATAATAAACTGGTTTTTAGGGCATCCTCACTGATGTGGAAATGCTGGGGTTTGGAGCCGATGGCCAAGAAAGAATTCTTGAGACATCTTTGATGCAAAAGTGTGGTTTTATTAAAGCCTAGGGATGGGACCATGGGCAGGACAGCAGCACCGGGGTCACAAGGAGTCACCAGGGTCACAAGGAGTGGCCCATTGCATACTTTCAAGTTGGGAGGGGGTCAGGGAGCGCATCAGCCTCCCAGGTGTTTTGGAAACAGGGTTTCCAGGATCCTGAGGGGGCTAGCTGTTGTTGGGAAATGTCATTTATTACTGTTTTGTAAAAACTCAGTCATGAGACCCTTTGGACGTTCATCCGTGGGTCATATGCTTGGGGGATGATCACCAACATGTATCTTGAGGGGTAGAGATAAAGCAGGTTTCTAAAGGAATTTTTATATGTTAGTATAGACTTACAAGGTCCTGGGGGTCAGGCTAAGACTACCCGTCGCCCTCAGCAATGTATTAACATCCAGGCAGCTGAGTTCCTAGAGGAAGGTCACTCTGCCTGTTTCAAGGACTTGTCAATGGGCTATAGATAGAAAGGAAATTTAATATTTTTTTTTCTGCCTTTGTTTGCCATGTCGCTTGCCCACTCAACTTGAGAGGCGACATGTGTGCTGTCTGCCTGGGGGTCAGACTCTGAGCAGGCGGCCAGGGCTCAGATCCCAGCCTCACCTGTGAACTTAGGACAAGTTACTACACCTCTCCGGGTGCTTGCCAATGGTTGTGGGACAATTAATGGTTTTGTCCATGTAGAAGGGATGAGACTGTGTGTGAATATCGCTACTATTTCTTCTCTTAACTAAGCTCTGTTGGATTCAGTTGAACATGGCAAACCCTGGTTACTTCCTTGGTGCCAGGATAGGGATGAGCATACTGTGCCCCCAGCCCTCAAACAACCTATGGTCCTGGGAGGGGCATTGAGAAGGGGAAGGAGGGGAGCCAGCAGGTACCTAGTAGCAGCAGTGTGGACAGTTTGAACCCCACTGCTATGGGGTTGTGACCCGAGGGACACCCATGATGTGAGTGTGGATAAGAAGGCACATCATGAATCCTAAGCACCAATAAAATCTTCCTGGTTTCCTGTCCACACTTCCGACTAGTTCTATGAACTGTAGGCTCAGGTGGACCAAGCTAGCGCTTGCTGGCTAGCACATCGATATGCACGGTGTGAGTGGTGCCCACTTTGTGCCGGAAATGCCCCAGCATGGAAGCAGAGCTGGCTCCCTGCAAGGACAGGCTCACAGCCACCTTGCAGCATGTCCCTGGCTGCAGCGCGGGTCCAAAGCCTTGGGAGGGAGGACAGGCTGTGCAGGTGAGGGGCCATCGCAGCAATTAGCAGGCAGGGTGGTAGGCCTTAATCACTGCCAGGGACAGGGCCAGCCATGGCCACGTGGGGAGTTTGGCTGTGAGGTGGGTGGGGGGAGAGGGCCCACCCCTAGTGGGGGAGGTGCCACAGGGTGGAGTCCTTCTGTCCCTTCCACTATGGGGCTCCTGTGCCCAGCGCTGGCCTGTGTGGCCAGCAGTTGTAGCAGATCGGCCTGCTGTGGGTGCAGCTGTGCACTGCCGAGGGCCCTGTTCCCCCTGGCACACTTCCCAGCCTGCTCAGTCGAGCACATTTAACAACAGACTTAATACTGTAAAACATGAGCTCAGAGAACGAAACTCCTGTCGGCCCCCAGGAGGACAGTGGGGCAGACACTGGACAGGGTTGTAGGTTTTCTGGTGTTGAAGAAAATCACCTGTGTGAAGATGGACAGACATTGATGAGTGGGTTATAAGGGCTGTTGTGGGAGCCAAGAATAGTACCAGGTCATTACCGAAATGACAGGTGTGGATTCTGGCCTGTGGCTCAGAGGGTTTTACTGTCAGAAACATTCAGGTGCATGTCTGTTGGAGCAGCCCGGCTTTTCAGCTGCATCCCTGCTGTGACTTGTGACCACATGTGTGCAGTCTCCTGGGGCCTGTCTGGAGGCTCCACCTACCTCCTAATTGCACCTTGCAGGTGGACGCAAGTGTCTCCCTTCTTCTCTGAACTCTGCATGGGGACAGAGAGCTCTCAGGCTTATGGGCGGGAACGGCTTCAGCGGATGGGCTGAGCAACCTCACAGGCCCAGGGGAGACCAAAGCCCAGTGCCCACAGCTGGAGCAGAGGCAGGGTGACCCAGAGCTCCATCCCCAGCAAAGGGCACTGGGCGTGGCCCGGGTGAGCCTTGGCAGCCCCAACCTGTCATGTGCAGCAAGGAAGGGGCTGTCACAGTGCAGGGGGGTGGGGGGCTAGGGGGCTCTCCCTCACAACCAGCAGAACTACGCCTGCTCCAGAGGGCAAAGGCACTGGAGAGGAAGGCCCAAGAGCAAGGAGGCGCCCCCCAGTAACAGTTGGGGGCCTGGGTGCTGGGTCCAGCAAGTAGGCCAAGTGGGTAGAGTCAGGTTTCCTTGGGTTGAATCTGGTGCCTGGCTCTGGCTGCAGGGTTTCAGTAAACGGATACCTTTTTTTCTATCATATTCTAGGTATTATGTTTTGCCTTCTGTGCTTGGGTCATAAATATTCATCTGTGGCTGACAGTCTTCTGGAAATATGACTGTCCCCACACTGTCACCTCTGGTGACGTCTAGGTGAAGCCACTTCCCTGAGCCTGGACTGTGGGCCCTGTGGTCACTAAACACAGACTAGCACTTAGCCACGCCCTCCCTGCATCTCTGCAAAGTCTTGCCCCCCTAGCCCGGAGCCAGCCTGGACACGGACAGTGTGCAGGCTCCTCTGGGTGGGTGTGCCTGAGTGGAGGGCAGTATTTGCCTGTAAAGCAGGGTCACGTCAGGTCCTTCTTTTTTTTTTTTTTAAGATTTTATTTATTTATTCATGAGAGACAGAGAGAGAGAGAGAGAGAGAGAGAGAGAGAGAGAGGCAGAGACACAGGCAGAGGGAGAAGCAGGCTCCATGCAAGGAGCCTGACATGGGACTCAATCCTGGGTCTCCAGGATCAGGTGCTGGGTTGAAGGCTGCGCTAAACCACTGAGCCACCCAGGCTGCCCACGTCAGGTCCTTCTGTGCGGTCACTGCCCCCCCAGGATGCCGTGGTGCACAGAGCATCTGGCCCAGCACCTGTCGGATCACTACCATGTGCACCCCTGCAGCACCCACATGTGGCGGGGCAGGTGCTGGTTCTGGAAGCCACCAGGGACAGGGGAGCTGATGCTGAGCTCTGCCCCTGCCCTGCTCTGGCAGGTGTGGCCCCTTCCTCTCCAGACACCTGTGCGTCACCCTCCCCATGCCCACAGGGCCCTAGGGGCTAACGGCTGAGGTCGCATACCCTTGTGTGTGTGGGGGCTAGCCCTTAGACCTTCCAGGAGGCCCTCTCCCCCACCACCCTGGGTTCACATGGAGGCCACCAGCAGCTGTGCCTCAGGCATCCCATCCCTGTCCCCATGTTTGCTCCCGTGCACGCAGGCAGGTGTACTTGAAAATGTCACGAAAGTGGCACTCGTTTGAAGCAGAAGAGATGTCGCTCAGAAAGAGGTTTTGTGCTTCCTGTATAAAAGATAAGAAATAGCTATTGAGTTAAAGAACTTTTTTGGTCAGCTCCTCTTTCAGGGAGTGGGAGCGGGTGTCCTCTGTCCTTTTGGCGGGGCTTCGGGGAAGAATGACCGTGAGCTTCAGAGCCTCCATGGGCTGGGCTTTCTCATTGATCTATTTCCCTCGAGTGAATGGGCTCCACAGAAGCTGCAGAGAGATTTCCCCTAATGATCAAGGGTAGAACAGAATAAAACGTGACTCTGGGGGTATCTTGGGACCTTAGGTACCACCACATGCTGACACTTCATTTCAGAACACAAAGGGCCTTCCCTTTCTCCCAAGATGAACGGATGTCTTTAGTTGGGAATCATGAGGGAAGAAGCAAGGCTTCCACATGAAACTGAGGGGCTGCCCCTGGGTATGGGGAGAGTCTTCCCCTACCCTGTCCCCGGCTCCCCCAGAGTCTCAAGCTGAGGAGGCTGGAGTCCCCTTGCCAGCTCAGTAGATGGAGTTGTCATCTGGTCCTTGGGGAAGCCTGGAGTCTCAGGGAGGAATTCCTACTTCCTGGGCCCCTGGGAAGACCTCCTTCTCAGACCGGCTGGCACCAGAACTGGTGCCTGGGGATGAGGTGCTGGCGGTGGTCCTTGAAGGGCTGGGTGATGTTTGCTTTCCCTGTGGGTCCTGAATCCCGGCCAGCTGTTGACAGGCCCACTCCAGAATCTGTGCCCAATCCCACAGCAAGCTCTGGCCCTTGGCATTCATCTCCTGATTGAGGGTTTGGTTCAGAACATGCCCTGGCCCAGCTCTGGCTTTCTCCTGCGTCCTGTGGTAGAGCCATAGCTCCTGAGGACAGCGCTGCCATAGTGTGCCAGTGTTGGCACACAGGGCCTGCCCCAATCGGGCCCCATGGTTCCCACCTACAGTGAGTGGAGGATGGATGCAAGGACCCACATCTTGTCCTGCAGGGCTGGGTGGTTCCTCATGGCTCCAGGCTGTGGCCTGGTTGCTGGGCTGGGTCAGGGCCATGGGGAGGGACAGGCCCTCCTTTTATTTCAGAGTGAGCTGTGTATGTGATCCGTTCTGTAAGAGACAGCCAATGAAACCATCCCAGATAGCCCAGCAACAAACTCCCTATGGCCACAGTTCTGCTGCTTCCCACTTAAGAGTCGCATGACCAGACTGGGTATTGGCCTCTGAGGTAGCTGAGGGGCCAAGGGGTCAAGGGACATGCCCAGGACTGTCCAGACGGTAAAAGGCAGGGTGGCTGTGTCCTGAACTGGGGTGAAGAGCCCTAGACAGCCCAACACTCAGAGCTGTTTCAAGTCTAGTTGTACAAGGGACCTTGGGGACCTTCCCGGGGTCCTGTGCCCTGTCCAGCTTGCTGTCTCCAGGGTACTTATGTGTTCCAGAGGGGGCCTTGGGGGCTCTCCTGGACCTCCTGGTTGCTAAGCCCTTCCACCTGTCACTCTTCAGGGCATTTCCAGCTGAATCCCTAGGCGACCCTGTGCAAGGAAGGGGACAGGCTCCCTGGTAGCATCACTGTGTGGGCCTGGAGTCTCTGGTGGCTCTGACCCCTGGTTCACAGGAGCTGTCTGCAGTGGGGCCCTGACCAGGAGAGGGCAGATTCCTAGCCCCGCTGGGCAATCACCTAATGAGTAGCAGTGACCTTGAGCCTTTGACCCTATCACAGAGAAAGACCCAGGCTGTCTGGTGAAAGTGCTAAGTGCAAAACATGTGCCTCTTTTCATCTCTTGAATGGTATGCAACGTCCTGTGATGGTAAAAACCAGTGTGTACCGTATGCTTTGTGCATGTGTATGTGAAGTTGTATATTAATGGCACAGAAATACGGTGTGTGTGGGAGTCACATACTTCAGCGCTGGTCTGCTGAGCACCTGCAGGAGGACACCAGGATTTGAGCTCTGGCTCTGCCCCATCCATCTGTGTGGCCTCAGACAAGGATGGTGCCCTGGGCTCCTGGCCTCTGCTTGCTATTTTTTTTGGCAGCGGTGGCAGCCGCAGCGGGTGTTCAGGCAGGGGCTCCATCCCTTCCTCATGGGGATGACACCACCTCCAGAGGTGGCTCCCGAACTAGCTGTGTTTCTGTGCTTTGATTTACACTTGGGGTGAATCCTGAGTACGGGGCCCATGGGTCAAATGCCTGCTGGTCTTGTGCGTGCGAGGCATCCAGCAGAAGGCTCCGCCTTGTATCCTGGTCTGTGACCTGCTGCTTCTCGGTATTACTAGCGCCCTCCTGTCTGTGAATGGGGATGATGACCCCGCCAGGCTGCGGTCAGGACCCACCCAGCCAGGCCATGCTTAGGACCTGGCCTAGCCCATGCCCACCTGTCTCCTTCCTCCCCTTACCTCCCTCTCTCCCTCCCTTCCTCATCTTTTCCCTTCCTTCCTGGGTTTTTCCAGCCAGGTCCAAGGCTAAGAGCTGAGCTCCCCAAACCCAGTAGGTGTTGGTGAGTCCCCCAGGTCTGGTGCTGGGCAGCAAGGCTGAGGGAACAGGGGCGTGGGGCTCTGGGTGGCTGCTGGCTGCTCCCACACCCACCTCTTCCCAGCGCTTGTACCCGGGCCTCTGGTTTCTTTTGCATGGAGATTGTGGTGCTGAGGGTTACACATGTAGGTCCTGTCCGGCAGTCCTGTCTGGTACAGAGCCCAGGTGGAACAGAGAATGCCAGAGAGGGCCTCAGGGATCATCTTCAGACCATCTTCCTCACTAAACAGAGGAGGGGACTGAGGCCTCACGCGGAGGACCCTCACCCAAGTCCACATGATTACAAAGTTACAAAGACACGACCCAGGCCACACAATCCAGGCTTCTGGCTCTGAGTATGAGGCCTCTAGGTGTCCAGGGGGACTGACCACCCGTGAGCATCTGCTGCGTGCCAGGTGGCCTGTCCCCATTTAGCTCATTTACCAAACATGGACAGGGTACACACTCATTTGCAGGCACCGTGGATATGGTACTGAACATGCAGGTGCAAGCCCAGCCCTCAAGCTTCCAGCCTCAGGGGAGGGTCAGGGACAGGGACAGGCCACTGCGAGAGTCAGGGGAGGACAGTGAGTGAAATTGGGTAGTGGTGGAGAGCAGAGGACAGGTCTGGGCCTCTCTGAGACGCTGATTTGGTTGTGAGACTTCTTTCTATCCACAAACCTCCTTGCCTGTGTACGGCAATGCCACCTCCTTGGGAGATTGAGGCTTAGGCGAGTTTGTTAACATTCCCAGATCACCCGCCAGTTCGTGGAGGAGCCTTGCTCTGGGCACCTCAGAGCCTGAGCTCTTCTCGTTGCCTCTGAGGGACCCCAGGACTCGGCGCAGCCCTGCTGCCTGTGCCTGCTAACATGTGACCATTCATATGAGTGTTAGAGGCCCCAAGGTGAGGCTGTCTCTGCCTCTGGTTCTTGGGGGAAGGATGTGGTGGACCCTTGGGGGGGCCTCTCCCTCTTCTCTGCAGCCTGGCCTCCTTGGGGTGAGAAAACCCTGTGCACAGAGCAGGTTTTTCAGGTCACAGCTTGTCCCAGGCTGTTCACGGAGCCAGGCCCAGCAGCCCTGGCTTGGCCCACACACCAGCTTGATGCGTGCATCCCCAGCTCCCAGATGCCTCTTTCATATCCTGGTTTAGTCACTGTTTCGACTCCACCAGCTTCGTCTGAAAAATGCTTTCATTCATCGCAAAAGCAAACCAGTCAGAAAAGCTGCATCCTGTCCTCTGGGTGCCACTTCCTTTCCTGCCTGTGACCAATAAGCACCTCGAGTGGCCTGCATGCCTGGGCTGATCAGTATAGTGGCCATGGGCAGGGGTCTCGTCTGCTCCCTGGGGCACCCCTGTTTGGACATGGCTGACGCTGTTGGTTTACGGCAGCAGTTCTTGAAACAGGAGCGGTCGTCCAGATTGCACACTTGTCACTTGTTCACCAGGAGTCCTTGTGGATGAATAATTAGAGCCTGGGCATGAGTGCACCTGAATTTTCCCCTCAGTTAAAAATTATATCGAAACATCTCTGTGCACATGAACACATGTGGATGCGGTGGGGTGTCAGACATGGGATAGGGCTAGGCTGGTGGAGGGAGCACAGAGATGTGGGGAAGGCCTACTTGGCCCTCTGCCTGCCCACACACAGGACACATGGTGCTCTGGACTGTGGTTTCAGGGACACAGGCTGATGACAGAGCCATAGAGGCCCAGGTGGGCTGAGATTCAGATGGGAGGTGAGACCAACAGGGTCCCAGAACTCTCCAGAATGTATGATTCCCTGGGCTGCTTAGCAAGTAGCTTCAGGACAGGACACCTGGTGTCCCCGCAGTGGGCCTCGGCTCAGGCTGCCTGTCCTCACCTTGCCCTCCTCATCTTGCCCTCCTTACCTTGCCTGTCCTTGCCTTGGCCTCCTCACCTTGCCCCTCCTCTTGCCCTCCTTGCCCTGTTCTCCTCACCTTGCCCATCTTCACCTTGCCCATCTTCACCTTGCCCTCCTTACCTTGCCCTCCCCACCTGCCCAGCTGGTGAACACCTGCTCTTGCTCAGCCTCAGTGCCCTCAGGTCCACAGCCCTGACTTGCTGTACCCTTCTGCAGCTGTAAAGCCGTTCATCCTGGGGAGCTCCTTGGGCCTTTGAGGCTCCTGCTTCCCTGGCACCTGCCTCGGTCACTGAAGTGAGGGCTACAGCTGCAGACATCTAGCTGTGGGGACCAGCTGTGACCACTAACCAGGGGGCGGCCTCTCCTGTGGCCCCAGCACATGCCAGCAGAAACTGGGTAGGAAGCAGCCCTCTAGATCCTGGGCAGCTCTCCTGTGTCCTCAGGGCAAATCTGGCCCACCCTGGACAGGCCTGCCTCCAGGATAGGCTCCACATCCACAGCAGACATGACTAATGGATCCCAGCATTCTTTCTAGATGAGCTCAGACATTTTCCCAGAGTTCCTGTCACAGAGTCCTGGGGACAGTGGCCTTGCCTGGTCGGGGGCCAGCAGGAGACAGGAGTTGGCGGTCAGCTCTCAAGCTGGTGCTCCCTCGTCCTGCTGCCTCTCCTTGCCCAGCGCCCAGCCTCCTGCCCACCGCCCCTAGCTGGCTCAGAGCTGGCCCAAGTGCCCACCCCGTATGGGCCTCCATGCTGCAGAGTGGCCTGAGGTCTGGATGGATGGCCAGACGGCCCCCCTCCACCATCAGAGCCTTTCCTGTCAGCAGGCCAGACCTGCTTCCTCACTCGACAAATGGGTTGTGCAGGGGAGGCCTGATGGCCAGAGTCACTGATAAGGAGGGCCATGGAGGCCCCACCTGGGCGTGAGCTCTGGGAGGTGTGCTGCCCTGTTCCGGGCATCGGTTTCTTATGAAGCTCCTGGTATTGTGGGCAGGCTCTGGCGGCGGTGGGGGGCAGCCGATGTGGCCTCCGCCCTCCTACCGGGCCAACCTTGGTGGGGTAACTGCATACGTGACTATAGGACCACATGCATAGGAAGTGCCACAGGGGACCCAGGGGGATGCTGGGAGAGTGGGTGAGCAGAGCACCGGGAGGAGCGTTCTAAGCTGAGGGACAACATGCACAGAAGCCAAGTGTCAATGTGCCAGGAAGGGGAGGTGTACAGCCTGAAGGCTGATCAGTGTGGCTGGGAATTTTATGTGGGAATTCTGCTTCTCCCCACCATTCCCCCGAACAGTTCAGGTAAGAGTTCCCAAGCTCTTGAGTAAGTCACAAGACTTAGCACTGATTTGGCGCTTATTTTAAGTATTATTGATGTATTATTGGTCTTTATTTTAAGTATTATTGATGATTTATTAAAAATTTCTAGTTTGGGGCAGCCCCGGTGGCGTAGCGGTTTGGTGCCGCCTGCAGCCCAGGGCGTGATCCTGGAGTCCCGGGATCGAGTTCCACATCGGGCTCTCTGCTTGGAGCCTGCTTCTCCCTCTGCCTGTGTCTCTGCCTCTCTCTCTCTCTCTGCATCTCTATGAATAAATAAATAAAATCTTAAAAAAAAAATTCTAGTTTGCATTAGCAGCCATCGTTGATGGTAATCCTTTTACCACATGGGGTCTGCCTGTGGGTTGCCTGCCTCATCTCATGCCCCACAGCCTCCTCCCCCTCTGCTGTAGGTGCAGGGACAGAAATCCAGGGGTGACCTTAGTGATGCGCCCTCTCTCTGGGTAGAAGACATCAAGGCCCCCTGGCCCTGGACCTTGGCCATGGGCAGAAAGAACCAGGCCACTGCCAGCTGCCGAAAACCTCACTCTGTTTGCAATTCTAACTTTTCATTCACTGGTTTGCATGTCTGACACCTCCACTGGCACGTGATTTACTGTAGCTTTTTAAATAGCCCCTTGTTTCTGGATTGGATTGGACTGTCCGGATCCGTTTGGGACAGGCAGGCTGCTTCTAGGTGCTTGTACTGACTCTGTTCCTGTGTGGGGTGTTTCTGGGGTGGGGGTTCCCTGCTCCTGCAGCAGAGCCCAGGACTGCACTTGGGAACAGATTGGGGGCAGGGGACACGGAGGTCTCCTGAGACCCAGCTGGTGGGGGAGGGGCATCAGAGAAGCCTTTTAGCTTTGCCAACACATTCAGGGACAGAGAAGCATCAAAATTCTACCTGGATCACAGGCAAGGAAAAGGCTTTCTTTCCCAGCTGGATGGGGGGGGGGGGGGGGGGGTGGGTTGGGGGGGAGGGATGGGGGCAGGGTCTGGATTCTATTTAGAAAATACTTCCCTGGAGGGACTGTCTCTAGTGTTGCTCCCTCCCTCTCCTCTCCCTCTGTTCAGTTTGGCCATGTCTGTAACCAAAATCTTACTGTGGTTGAAGCCTCTCAGGGATCAGTTAAACTGGAATAAAGGATGGATATAACAAAACATGCAAATTTCCTTTCCTTTTAAAGAGAACTGTGTCTCATGGATATTACCTGAATAAACTCATCAGTTTGCTATTGCCGTTCTGGGATTGTAATTGGGAAGGATGCTTGCAGAAATCCCTGTGAAAATCTTCCATGCTCTGTGTGGGGAGGGCAGGTCCTGCCGGTTTCCTGTGGAACATTCTGGTTCCTATTGTTACCTTGTATTTATAGACTGGGCTCCTCTAAGAACCTACCTCCTTCTGTCGCTGGATGAAAGGCTATTTAATACAATTCCCTGGTAAGGCAAGAGGATCTGGCTGTAGAAGCAGGACAGGGACAAGAGGGATGTGCCAGCCGACCCTCCACCAAGGGACACCTGTTAGCGACATCAGGGGAGTCCCCTTTCCTGGTCCCCATGGTGGAGTCAGGACCTATGCTTGTCTGCCTGCACCTCATTCTCAGTTCTGAACCCCCCGTGGCCCACCTGCATTGATCGCACCCTCCACCTGCTGCTCTGGCCTGGATTTTCTTGCAGTCTCGTGGTTCCCTTTGCTACCTGGCCCCAGCCTCACAGAGGATGCTTTTAGGGACAGGATGTTCTTAGATGGGTTGGTATGTTTCTGAGAGGCTGGCACAGTGCCCAGAGGAATGTGAGCTGAGTCTTGGAGTAGATTTGATTCCTCCTGCTGAATTCCTGCAAACAGCAGAAAAGTTTAAAAAATCCTCAGGTAAAGCAGTGCCTGCGTGGCTCCATAGGTGAAGCATCTGCCTGCAGCTCAGGTCACGGTCTTGGGGACCTGGGGTCGAGCCCAACATCGGGCTCCCTGCTCAGGGGGGGGAGTCTGCTGCTTCTTCTGCCCCCCTCTCACTCATTCTCTCTCTCCACCCCCCTCTCAAATAAATAAATAAATCTTAAAAAAAAATCCTCAAGTATCTTATAATCCCCCTCACTTGGCAACAAGGAAACACAACTGTCAGAGGGCGGAGTGCTTTAAGCCAGGGGAGAGGCATGGTTCTCGGATATGACCCTGCCCTGCCTGGACTCTCAGATAAAGCAAGAGTTCCTTTTTAAAAATTTTTGGGGGCAGCCCTGGTAGCTCAGCGGTTTGGTGCCGCCTTCAGCCCAGGGCCTGATCCTGGAGACCCGGGATCAAGTCCCATGTCGGGCTCCCTGCATGGAGCCTGCTTCTCCCTCTGCTTGTGTCTCTGACTCTCTCTCTCTCTTTCTCTCTCTCTCTCTCTCTCAGGAATAAATAAATAAAATATTTAAAAAAATTTTTTGTAAAATATACAACATAACATTTAGCATCTTAACCATTTTAAGTGCTCACTTCAGTGGTACTAAATGCATCCACACCATTGTACAACTACCACCGCCACCCGCCTCCAAACAAACTGTCCCATTAAAGCCAAGTTGGGGCATCTGGGTGGCTCAGTCAGTTGAGTGTCTGCTTTTGGCTTGGGTTGTGACCCCTAGGTCCTGGGATTGGGCACATTGGGCTCCCTGCTCTGTGGGAAGCCTGTTCCTCCCTCTGCCTGCCACTCTCTCTGCTTGTGCTCATAAGCTCGCTCTCTCTGTCAAATCAATCAATCAATCAATCAATCAATCAATCTTTATAAAAAACAACAACAACAACAAAACTCTGAGTCTCGGTTCCTCTTATCCCTAACACCAGTAACCAGCCCTACTTCTGTCTCCACCAGTCAGAGCCTCCAGGGACTTCATGAGTGGCACTGCTGGCCTGCTGTGTCTTTGTGATGGCTTGGTTCCCTCCACATTGAATTTCCCAGACCCGTCCATGCTGCAGCATGTAATAGAAGTTCCTTGCTTTTCAAGGCTGAGTCCTATTCTACGGGACATACATCCTCTGTTTCACTCACCCATCTGTCTGTAG
Organism: Vulpes lagopus; assembly: GCF_018345385.1. Lineage (NCBI taxonomy): Eukaryota > Metazoa > Chordata > Mammalia > Carnivora > Canidae > Vulpes > Vulpes lagopus. Next base: position 143,691,577 of record NC_054824.1, on the reverse strand, counting down.
TAATAGGCACTTGGGCTGCGTGGATAAAGCTGCCATGAACACAGGGGCATAAGTACCTCTTCAAGATTTTGCCTTCAAGAGTAAGCATTCTGGATTTTCTGCAGCCGGTCGTATTTCACACGGGGGTTGAGAGCAAGCATTCTTAACTTGCCGTTGGAGAACTCCCCAGAAGGGTCTGCAAGGGCGGGTGTGTCCGTGAACCTTGCAGGGGAGGCATATCCAGGGCCCTCGTCAGGTTTTCTGGGGGGCAGGGGTGCCAGAGGTCTCATCTGCAGTATGACAAAGAAGCACCTATTTCAAACCCCTGATGTCCCAGCCCCGACCCCCTCCAGCCATGGATGCAGGGGCTCAGGAAGGAGCAAGTCCTCCACATCTGTCCTAGCCATGCCATCTGCCACCTGGGTGACCTCTCAGGGATTTGGCCTTCCAATCTGTAGGATGACAACACTTTCCCATATTCAGAAAATTAAGCTCATATAAACAAGGGGGTTCAAAGCATGACGTGATGGCTGAATAATGGCCCCCAAAATATCCTGGCACGGTCCCTGAACTCAGTGAATATGACCTTATATGACAAAAGGGACTTTGCAGACGTGGTCAAATTTAGGATCCTGAGACCTGGAAATAATGCTGGATTTTCCAGGTGGATCCTAAACGTAATCACATGTTCTTATGAAAAGGAGTTGGAGGCGATCTGGTGATGGGGAGGAAGTGAGAGGTGTGAGAAGTCACCAGGAAGCCAGTATGTGGGCAGGGCAGGAAAGGGCCCGAAGCACAACCCCAGGAGGAGCTGGCCCTGCCCATGGCCTCCATGTCCATCCAGTAAGGCTGATTTCAGACTTCTGACCTCCAGAACTGGAAGAGCAAAGCTTGGGTTGTTTTAAGTCATTAATTTTGTGCTCATTTGTTACAGCAGCAGTGGAGAGCTAACCAACGTGGACTCTGGAGCCAGACAGCCTGGGTTTGGCCCAGTGTCTATCATAACCCAGCTTCATGACCTTGGGTGACCTTGTGCAAGTCACTAGCTCATCCTGCCTCAGTCTCCTCATCTTTAAATGGATAATACTTGGGTCCACCATGTCGGGTTGTTTTGGGGATTGAAGGAGTTGGTATTTGTGGAGCATTGAGAGCCATGCCTGTGACCTAGTAAGGACTGTGCACTATTGGTTATGGAAACTTCCTACCAAGCATGTGGATGTGCGTGGCTGACAGGAGGCTGGTGCTCAGAACTGCAGTGGCCTGGTCGGCGGGTCCTGTGCATGCACAGCGCCTGCTGAGTGAGGCCGAGTGCATGGCCGCTGCAGGAAGAGCGCTACTATCCTCGTCCATGGGGATACCGGGGCCTGATGGCACCCCCCGGCATCTGTTTCAGGGGCACCCCGCACTTCCAAGTCTGCCTTGAATCATGACACCTGTGACCCCAAACAAGAGTCATGGTCACATAGGTAGGAAACTGCGTCTCAATGGTAAGCAGGTTTCTTTGCTTTGGGAATTCTCAAGCGAGCCCCACGAATCTCCAGGAGACATTCCCAGACGTTGGCCCCTGGCCCTTCCTTTCATGGCTAGTGTCTGCAGAACCCCCTCAGAGCAAGTCTGGAAGCCTGGGGCAGCCACAGAAGGTGGGCAGACATAAGACAGGCCATATGAGAGGGAGGGGCAGAGTCCTGTTCCCTACCCTGGGAACAATCTAGAGAACACAGCTGCTACTACTGTATATCTGCCCCCAAACAGTCAGGAAGGATTATGGACAGACCCACATCTCCAGGGCCCGGGGCCAGCCTCAGTGGAAGCCCCCAAGTCCCTAGCCCCGATGCCCTTGCATGCCCACCCCTGCCACCTCGGCTCATGCATCACCCTGAAGACTCCCAGGGCTGCCTCAGCCCTCAGGCCCGAGTGCCACCAGCCCTGCCCACTGCCCCTTGGCCAGCTCTTGGGCTTAGAGCCATGTGTACGTGCAGCTGTCTGCCTATGGAGAACAGCTGAGGAAGGGGCATAAAGGCTCTGGAAGCAGGCTCAGATAGGGAATTCAGGTCCTGGGTATTTGAAGGGTGGCCTACAAGGTGGGGAGGACACAGCTCCATGGACCAGAGGAGGAACAGAGTCTGGCTGTCTTTTTGGGGTCCCAGAGTAGGAGCCTCAGAGGTCTAGATCCAGTGTGGTGCCAAGAATGGACACTCAGCTAATAGTGCCCTTTGCCCCTCAATGTCTGGCTGGTCACCTCCGTGACCTGTCTTTGTTTATCCCTGCTGACTTCCGAGCTCCTGGCTGGGTGGGAATGTCCATCCTCACAGCCTCCAAGCCCCAGCACGTGGTGGCCAAACCCCCACCGGCAGCCCCCTTGGTGCCTGAGGCCTCTGTGCCTGTCCCTGCCCTGCCCTCCTGAGTGTGGCTGTGGTGGAGTGAGGTTTATGTCACTGACAGTCCTTCCCAGGAGCCCAGGCTTCTGGCCTTGTGGGGCTGGCAAACAGGTGGGCTGCTGACTAATGTGGCCTTTGTGCCTATGGCCTGAATGTGCATGAGAACTGAGCCTCAAAAAGGTTTTGTGGAATTCCTTTCCATGGAGTGGCTTTTGGCCAGAAGAGCTATGGGACCAGTGCTGGCTATGGGGGGTGGCCTTCAGAGGGGAGCCCAGCAGGGCTTTGTTCACAGCCTCCTGGAGCCTCAGTGCCCTCTGTGGAGGATGACAGGGAGGGAAAGGCTCTGGGGACCAACGTCCCTCCAGGTACTGCCAGGAATCGTCCCCGTTGGGCTCAACTAGAGCTTCCCTGGGACAGTTCTTCGGAAAAAATACTTCATTGGGTTTTCAAGATTACAAAAGTCCTATGAGACTGTTTTACTCCAAATGTGTTCCAGGGAAATAAGCAGTAGCTTCCCTGGTTCTCACCCTACGTCCTTGGAGGCACCGCATTAACAGCTCAGACAGGCTGGACCTGGGGGCCCGCACCACCCCCTGCATGTGTGGATGTGTGCAGACAGGCTCAGGGAAGCATCACTTCTATCTGCCGGTGTTTGCTTTTTTTTTTTTTTTTAAAGAGAAACAACACTATACCCACTACACTGAGATTTTCACTTTCTACGTAATAATCCGTCATGACTATTTCTGAAGTTGGTACACATAGATCCGCTTCTAAACACATTTCTAAATACAGCTGCCTGTGGGTCCTTGCTGCGAGCACCGCACTCACTCTGCCCCCCACCACCCCGAGGTGTGTTCGGGTTGTTTCCACGTTGGCTTCCTCCTTCTTTTTAATTATTAGCAGTTGTTATTAGCAATTCTCTTTCAAGTACTCTGGTTTCTTTATCTTATGCTGTGCCTACGTTGCAGAGGACAATCTTGCCTCAGGACAATTATAGAAATGATCCATTAAAACGTTTTCCTTTAGAGTCACCCTGATGTGGTCTGGAGACTCTAGCCCGCCCCATTTCAGAGACTCTGCCACCACGTCCATGTTCCCTGGGGTGGCCTGTGTTCCCTGAGCCATGTGTGAGCCCAGGTGCCAGGCCTCAGGTACGGCAGCTCAGCCAATTCTCTTATAGGTGAGAGTATGGACTCTGGGTTTGAATCCTATCTCTACTTGCTGAGCGGTCTTTGGGTAGTCAGCTCTTTAAGCGGGGGGGCCTCTGTGAGGATGAAGGTGGACTTGGGCCTTGCCCAGCACCATCTCTGTGCCCAGCCAGACTATCCCACTGCACCAAGTGGGACTGCCCCCCTGCACCCAGCCAGATTGCTCCCCTGTGCGCCCTGCCTGTGGGAGGAGAGACTTGATCTGCATCTTGGGGGGGTGAGAGGAGTTCCCTGGGGAGGAAGTTGACATGAGGGACCTGCTTCCACAGAACTCAGAGGGACAGAGGTTCTAGGATCAGGAGTGACATGGTTTGGCTGGAATGAGATGCCAGGGTGGCAGTGGAGCCACATGGTGCCACGTGGGGCCATGGGGGTAGGGGACCCTTTGCCAAGTACAACTGGAGGTGGACTGGATCCTGACTGTTCTGGGGAGCCACTGAGAGGCTCTCTAAGAAGGGAAATGACTCAGTCTGGGCTTCATTTTAGGTTTAGCAGCAATGGAAGGTGGATGGGGCAAGGTCTATGTGTTAGGGTACCAGGCTATGGCCACTTTAACTCAGGTGTTGGCCGGGTCCCCTTGCTCTTCAAGTAGAATTGGGCACAAACCTCCACCCCACAGAAGGATGTCCCTAGTATCTCTCCAAAGGTCCCTGGTGTCAGACTCCTGCTCCTGCTGAATTCTGCAGCTCCGTTCTGGGCACAGGGACCCCTGAGGGCACGGTCACCTCCTGGCCCTTCCCCACAGGACCAGTGGGCAGGGCCCTCTCTGTGGCTCCAGAGCAAAGGTGCAGGCTGATGTTGCTGGTAGTACAACAAACAACATGGCATTGAGCTCATGACTGTTTCTGCCTCCAGGCAGTGACAGCTGCTTCTGAGTGGGCTCTGTCTTCCCATGGCCTCAGGTGCTCCTCAGCGCCCCCGGCTCTCTCTTCCTGACCCCTCAGCCTGCAACCCCCAAATTCACGTTCTCCTGTCCATTTCTGGGGCAGGTAGGCCTGGTGCAGGTCTGCTCTGAGCCACTCCAGCTGTGCCCAAGAGGAATCCCTTTCATCAGCAAACATACTGGGGGAGGGGGTTCCTCACAAAGATGGTCTCTTCCCATTGGTGGCTCCGCCATCAGATCTACTCACTGGAGGGGCTGAGGAGTCAAGAAAGGTGACATGAGCACATCCTGTGGAAATGAAAGCACCTATCTTAACTCTACAAACGGAGGGAGACCAGTCTGGACTGCTAATCAGCACATGGGTTTCCCAGCATCGTGCTGACCCTAGCCTACTTTAATTGGTCACTGATGATTCTCTTTAAAGAAGTGGCCTTGAACTTTCTTTTTTTTTTTTTAAAGATTTTATTTATTTATTTATGAGACACACACACACACACACACACACACACACACACACACGAGGCAGAGACAGAGGGAGAAGCAGGCTCCATGCAGAAAGCCCGATGTGGGACTCGATCCTGGGTCTCCAGGATCACGCCCTGGGCTGAAGGTGGCACTGGGCCACTGGGGCTGCCCTGAATTTTCTTCACAAGAAACAAGGTAGAGCCCAAGCTGGCTGGTCTCTTACCTGGAGGGCTCTGTTTGGTGGTTGGCGGATGGGGAAGGGAGGGCCCGGGGTGACTGGCTCAGGCTCCGTGGGCTCTAGTTTCTCCCTCTGCTCTGTGGGCATGACATTGCTTCCTTACAGATTATTGCAAGGTTGCGGTAAGGCAACACGTGCTTCTGGGTAATCTGAACATATGAGAACGTTGGTGTGGGCTGCATTGTGTCCCCCCCCAGTCCGTATGTTGAAGTCCTAGCCCACAATATGACCGATGTGGGGATGGGGCCTTCAGGACATAGCTGAGTTCAAATGAAGTCTTAAGAGTGGCCCAAGCTGATAGGACGGCCTGGTGAAAAGGGTGAGCAAGAGCACCTCCTCCTGGTCTCTGCCACCTGAGGACACCATCTGTGGGACAGGGGCTGCTCACTGAAGCCTGGCCGGGCTGCTGCTCCAGTCAGGGACACCCAGCTCCCAGGGCTGGGACAGGGCCCAGTCTGTTAGGGCTGCCCGGGCTAACACAGACACGTGCTCCAGCCACAAGCAGTCTGTATTCAAGGAGCAGCTTCAGAGTGCCCACCGCCCTGCTGGGCGTGGGCTCGTGGCCTTCTGCCCCTCAATGCAGCTCCTTCCGTGGCTTCTGGGCCCTCATCTACTGATGCCTGTGCTTATTTTCCTCGTTGGCCTTCTTTCTTTTTCTCTCAACCTCTCCTGACCCCACTGTGCCTTTGCACATGCTGTCCCCTCCCTGTGACTCATGTCTTTGCAGGCTCACCTTTCATAGGTGTGCTCCTCCGAGAGCTTGTCAAGGACGGGCCCCACCTCCACCCCCTTCCCATCCCACCCGGCTTCTCTCTTGCCTCTGCCCTGAGTCTCCTCCCACCAGGCATCATGCCCTGAAATTCAATGTGTACCTATTTATTATCTATTTGTTCTTCACTGGAATGTAAATGCCCTGAGGAAAGAGGCCTTTTCTCTTGTTCCTGCTCTATCCCTACAGCTTAGCAGAGAGGCTGTCAACCACACTGAATGATCAAATGAATGAATAAGTGAATGAACTGATCTGTGTGAAGTTTCATGCCCAAGCATCCAGCATCTTGTGAACTAGACCCTGAGCACCTTGATTTCCAGCACCGCATGTTATCCCTCATTTTAGCTAGAGGCGAGCTGGCCCTGCCAATGGATTTCCCACAGAAAGGTTGTCACAGGCGAATGGGGTCGCCACTGGGGCTAGGCTGTGGAACGGCTGGCCTCACAGTGCTTTCCCCTACCCTTTCAACTGGAACAGCTCTGAATTGATCTGTTCCCTATGTTGGGTTTCTATGATAAGCCCCATTAGAAGAAACGGCTCTACAGCTAAGAGAAGACAGAAAGCTATAAGCAGAACCACCTTCCCCATCCCACATGAGGGACAGGAACTTGCCCACATGTGGACGGTCAGTGGCAAGATGCTCACCTGGTATGTTATGGCCAGAGATCCAGGAATTCTTGTTATATGTGTGGAACATACTTGCTTTCTCAGATGCCATAAGTGACTTTCATTCTCCAAGGCCTGGGGACAGGGAAGGATTAGTGGTCACCCCTGGTCTCTGGCAGTTCCAAACAAACCCCGGGTGCAGATGTCCCCCGGCTCTCATGCTGCAGGAGCCCTGGGGAGGACCCGAGAGCCCCAGTGAGACACTATGCAGGGCACAGTACTTTCCCATGGGGATGGTTTCTGAGAAGGACACAGAGCTACCCCTCCCCCATGTCCCCAGCATCCTGACAGTCCAGGTGGCAGTGGAATCACTTTTCTGAAGGCTCATTTGCTGCCATCTTCTCAGAGGGACATTTTGTGTACCTTTGCTTTTTCTCCCCTTTCCTCCCTTTCTTCAGAGGATTCTGTGGCACATTTCCTGACTGGAAATTTTGTTAGCCATTGCTGCAAATCCAGATGTACATTTCATCCCTGGCAATCAGCTCTTATCCTTGGGGAAACCTAATTAGGTATTACAGGACTTGTGATGTTGTTTCCATGGAAACCCCCATAGTAATGGTGTACATGCATAATATATGCTCCAGGATTTAAATTGTAATATATATAATATATATATATTATTATTACTGGATTTTAAGAAAATCTTTAATTTTTTTCTTTTGCTTTTTTTCTGCATATATTTTTTTAAATGATGAGAATCTTCCCTGGAGTTCTTCTCCCACAGAGAGAGAACAGTAGCGAACACAAAAGGCCCTTTTCACTTCCTCTCCTTTAATTTAAAAAAAATCATAGTTGCATGAGAATTAAAGTTTTCAGGTTACTCAGAAAATGTCTAGGCAGGATCTCCCATAACAGCTGAGAACATTTGATGAAAGATGTTGCTTATGTAAAGAACCTGAAAGACCTCAGGCTTTCAAAATTGAACAGGGAAGTTAGTGAATCCAATGAATCAACTCCAAACTTATTTTGCCTAAAAGGAACAAAAAAAAAAAGAAAAGAAAAGAAAAGAAAAAGGCTGGTTTCCTGGGTGCCTCCAAGAGACATGCAGGCACTCTGCTATTGTGACCTGGGGGTTGGAGGACTGGCTCCTGTCCGCCTGTCTGGGCCCCATAGCTGATCCCTGTGGGCGTGAGATGCTTTGCACTGATGGGGTGCCAGGGGAACCAGGTGGCCTTTGGGTGCCGGGGGTCTCGCGGGGCTGATTTTGGGAGAAGCTCAGATACCTGCGTGTAGGCTGCCTGGCTGAGGCAGGGCCGCAGAAGGAAGGACCCGCCGGCTCCTGGGAGAGAAGCCACTCTGTGCCACGTGCCACAGCTATGATGCAACGGTTTCTGGAGAATTCATAAGTAACTAAATTTTTTTTAAATATATATATATATATACCTCTAATTGGCCATTTGACGAAAGAATGCTCATACTGACCTCTTTGCTAGCTGCCAGCTAATCAATTGACCGCCCCCCCCAAACTCACCAGCAAGTCACAGTCCCCAAACCCCGTGCAGTTCTCCCTCCACACGTGGCAAATTCTGTCTTGCCTTTGTTCTTTGATTCTAAGGGCTGACTTCTCACCAGTGATAGGCACTTAGCATGTGAAATAACCAAACTGCTTGCAAAATAGCTTTGTAAAGGCATCAAGTCATCCTCAGATAAATGAAATGGTATGTTCCCGGAGGGGGCGGGGTGGAAAGGAGCCCGTGTGCCCTTGTCATGGGCCCTCCTTGATGGTTGCTGACCCACCATGCCTGGGGAGCCCTGCCGGAGCCTCATGGTGGGGGTGGCCGTGCCTCTGGGGGGCTCTGGTGGAGAAGCTACTGGGAAATGTTGGGCTCGGCAGGCAAATTACCCAACTCTCCTAACACGTGCGCTAAGTGCATGAGCTAGTTTTGTACTGTGTTACTTTTGTTGCATAAGAAAGCACCCCCAAAATTAATGTCTTGCAATGATACTCACTCATGACTGGGTCAGTCGTCTGGCTAGGGCTTCCCCGGGGCGAGCGTCTGTCACATGCAGCTGGTGCTGGCTGAAGGCAGGGGCATAGGACAAGTGGGGCCACGTGTCCACAGCAGCCCCATTGCACGACCCTTCCTGGCCTCTGCGACATCACAATTTCTATGTCCCACTGGCCCAAGCAGGGCACACGGCCAAGGTCAGATTCCAGGGGCTGAGCAGTGGATGGCAGCTCTTGCTGGGAAGAGAGGCGAAGCGCTGTGTGAGGAAGCGAGCGAACAGGGTGGAAGCTGCTTGCATGAGCTGCCACACTACGTGTGTCTGATACAGGCCTTCCCAGGCTGCCAAGCCCCGCCGAGCCCCAGAAGCCTCCCAACGTGCCCTTTCCTGTGAAAGCGACTTGAGGTCGCAAGCTGATTCCTGGACATGTATTGGATTCATACTTATGTCCCCACCGTGCTCACCTAGCTGGTTCTTTTTTATGAGGAATAATTGACAACTGCGTACATTCCAAGTCTACATGTGGGTGACTTGGATGGGGCAGTTCGTGAACACACCCATCACCCCACATTACTTCCTTCTTTCTGGGAGAGAGTGCTTAAGATCTACTCTTTGAGCAACTTTCCAGAGCTGCATGTGGTGTCTGACTGGCGATGGTCAGATTTACAATTTTTTTACTTTATGATGCCAGGAAAGTGATAAAAGCATACTTTGAATTTTGTTTTTTTTATTTTTTTTTCATACTTTGAATTTTGAATACAGGCCTCTTCCTGGGCTAGGAATTAGGAGATGGTCATCCGTCATGATACATGTTACTGGCCGTTGCTCCCACGTAGCCTTGTGGTCACTAGGGTCAGCCACCCACACGCTATCCTCCAGTCTGTCCCCACACAGACATCCTGTTTGTCACTTCCAGTCCAGCATTCAAAACATTGTAAAATAGGCTTTGTGGGAGATGATTTTGCCCAACTGTAGGCTAGCATGGGTACACTGAGTCTGGTCCAGGTTGGCCAGGCTGATGTTTGGGAGCTTAGGAACTCTGTTTTAAGTCGAGGAACATCTGTAGTCAGTTGTTACCAATTAATTGATCTGTTGAACTGAGTGGAATAACGTTGAGTTTGTCCTTTCTCTCTAATCACAAGTTCCGTGAAGGAGTGTGGGATTGCTCTGTTGCATTAACCCCCCTCCTGAAGCTCCCAGAATGACACCAATAGACGGAGAACCTGACAGGCTCCCAGGACCACTAGCTGAGTGGCAGAAGGATCAGGTGCAGAGCCAGCTAGGTTCAGGGCACCGTCTGAGGAAGGTGAGGCCCTGGCTGGTAGGCCTGGCACTGGGTGCTGCTCCTTTGGGCTGGCCAGACCCACATGAGTGAGATCACCTCTGGAGACTCAGGAGGCTGCAACTCTCAGCAACAGGGACAGCGTGGCCTTCCTTCCCCACTGGGGGAGGCCCGCGTTTGAGGGGTGATAGTAGGTAGAGACCTGCTGGTCCACCCAGGCCTGCAGACTTTTGTGAACAGAGGCTTGTGGGCTCCCTGTGCTCCCTGCTCCAGGCCAGGCCCATATCACATCAGCGTGCTCCTGCTGTTCTCATGGCAAACGGCTGTTCCAGAACCCAGGCTTCAAGGCTGGGGCCAACGCACTGGGGAGGACAGTCCTTTGTTGTGGTTGCTTCCTCTCTGCCCTCGCCCCTCTGCCCAGCGCTGCTTGAGATCCTGGTTCCAGATTAGCTCCAGAACTTTCTGAGACTTGAAGTCACCTGGGACAATGTATTCCAGATCGGACCAGCCCCTGGGAATGGAGGGCACCCTGCCACACGGAAGGTGAATCCTTAGGTACTTCATTAGTCACAGGCTCAGAAACGAGTTTTCCATGGGAATTTCCATCCCGGGTGGTGGACAGGGGTGTGACATGGTCATCCAGCTACACCTGTTTATTCACTAAACTTCCTTGACTCCCCACTGTGTGCCTGCCGCCGTCCCAGGAGCTGGAGAGAGAGCACACATGCCAGGAGAACACCAGGAAGGGGGAGGCGCCCACCAGACAGTCCAGGGGGATGGCGGTTTGGGGACCACCTGACCTGCTCCTGGCTCCTTCTCTGAGGAGGACACAGCCCCTGTCCCTCTGGAGTTCGGGCTAGGACCAGTGGCTCCCAGTCTGGGAGACTCTTTATAGTCAGCTGGGAGCTCAAAGAAAAGTCCCAGTGCCAGGGTCTCACACTCAGAGTTGCAAACCTGCCTGGTCCGTGTGGGCCCGGGGACGGTGTTTTCAGCAAACTCTCCAAGTGACTGTAGCGTGCCTGGGGGAGCAAGAACACGGTGGGTACGCACTGAGCTCTGCCACGGGTAAGGGACGCACAAGGCATGGACAAGAAAATGGCAGGCTGGGTCCTGCCTGAGTCTGAGAGGGCGGGGCTGCCCTGTGACTCCCAAGGGTGCAGGGCGTCCTCATGCAGGACAGCGGCAGGATCCCTGGGCATATTGGGCCCCCTTTAGACCCACAGTTCCCTGTGCTAGAGCCCCATCTGGCAGAGGCTCCCAGTAGGGCAGCCTGAAATGGTCACCTGCCCATCCCTTGGCCTGCCCCAGACACCCCGCAGACACATTATGTGATTGCCCCCAGGCCAGCCAGTTTAATAATCCCTCACATTTTTCTAGCAGTTGGTAAAGACAGGCAGGTTCAGGAAGAATAGTTCCATGACAGAGAGGTAGAAGCAGGCCCAGAGAGATGCATGACCCACCTACGGTCATACAGCTAGTGCCTGCGTGTGAGGATCCCCATGGTGCTCACCAGCCTGGACTCTGCTGCCTCCTGCCCCACCCCACACCAGGACACGAGGCAGGCAGTGTCACCGCCCAGGGACCAGCATCTTCTGTAATGCTGGGCAGAGCCATGAGGTGCCCCCTCTTTAACATGGACAGTGTACAGTGTCCATCCCCAGCAGGGAGTCAGCGAGGTCTGTGATTTGTTGCTTAGGTTCTTGCCCACAGTGAACCCAGTTATTATAGTAACCTGATGCAATTCTTTATTATAGGATGGATGGTTTTCATTTTGTGTTTGAAGAGTCTGGTCAGTAGTCACATTGCCATGGCTTGGCCCCGTCGGTGGCAGTTAGGAGCAGAGGGGATCCACCCAGCAGCCATTAGGGCTTTTTGTATCTGCAGAGGTAGAAAGCTGTATCTGAAAGTTGTCCCCCACCCCCGCAGCTCAGCAGCACTGCAGAAGGCAGGATGGGAGTCCTGGCTGGGTACTGGGCTGAGTACCTTTCCTGGCTAGGTATCACACCTTCCTAATTAGAGCCATTGGGCCAGGACTGTTTGCACAGTGCCTCCTAGCTCCCCTCGAGGAGGCTGTGCTCAGGGCTGGTTTGTTTAACCTTGAATCCTCAGGCAGATGTCTTTGAGAACGAGGCCTGGGCTTTCCCGATGTGTGAGTACTAGCACCAGCCAGGGCTGAGCACCCAGCAGGTGCTCACCTTCATGGCAATGTAGCAGGGACATCCACTGCAAGGAGGGCCTTCCATCATCCCTGAGCCCATCCCCTCCTAGCTCGGAGTAGTAGCAGCTGGGACTTCCAGGCTGACAGGCAGGATTCTGATCCCCTGTGCACCCGAGTCCAGGGCAGCCTCACAGTCCTGGACACCAGCAGAAGTAGCCTGAGAGACAGGAAGGCTCATAGTATAGCCAGGATCACAGAGCTAGTAGTGTTGGGGTCCTGACCCTGACTTACCCAGGATCATGGAGCTAGTTAGTGTTGTGGTCAGGATCCTGACTTACCTGGAATCCCAGAGCTAGTTAGTCTTAGGGTCAGAGTCCTGACCTGCACACCCTGGCTCCTGGGACCCCACTGTTAACACTCTGGCTTGTGTGGGGTCAAAGTCCTGCCAGCACACGGATATCCCTTTTCTGCTTGGGGAGAGGAACCTGCACTAGCACTGGGGACTTCGCTCATGTGGGAACATGACTCTTTCACCTCCACATCCCCATCCGGGGCCTGGCAGGGGGTGCAGGATGGTGTTTTAACCAGAACGAGCGGCTCTTCCTCCTCTTCATAGAATGGCTAGTTAGGGGCGCCTTGAGGCAGGAAGGGGCCTGGGAAGTAGTCTGGAGTCTCTCGAACAGGGCCCTGAGCACACAAGGCAGACCTCCCTGGAGGGCCCTGAGGCGAGCTCTGGCCCCTCTAACAGGCTCTCTGCTCCCGCCAGCTCTTTGTGATCGACAACGGCGCAGACGACTGGCGTATTGCCATGACCTACGAGCGCATCCTTCACATCAGCCTGGAGATGCTGGTGTGTGCCATCCACCCTATCCCCGGTGAGTACAAGTTCTTCTGGACAGCCCGCCTGGCCTTCTCCTACACTCCGTCTCGGGCAGAGGCCGACGTGGACATCATCCTGTCTATCCCCATGTTCCTGCGCCTGTACCTGATTGCCCGTGTCATGCTGCTGCACAGCAAGCTATTCACTGATGCCTCATCCCGAAGCATCGGGGCACTCAACAAGATCAACTTCAACACCCGCTTCGTCATGAAGACCCTCATGACCATCTGCCCTGGCACCGTGCTGCTTGTGTTCAGCATCTCGCTGTGGATCATCGCTGCCTGGACGGTCCGTGTCTGTGAAAGGTAGGGCTGCGTCTGCACTCCCAGCGGCTGGGGGGGGGGGGCACAGCTGCAGGAGGAGGGGCAGGTGCCTGTACACCTGGGGGAGGGCTGGAAGGGGCATGCGGCCGGGTGTGCTGGGAGCCTGCACCACCATCCTCGGTGGGCGGGTCGTCTGTAAGCCAGTGTGTGCTCACATTCTGTGCCATCCCTCGCCTTTCTCATGGGTGAGACTTTGCAATTCTGTATTATCTTTTTGTCTTGGGCATTAACGATGCTCACCAACATTTTCAAGGCTTTGGGAAGTTCTGCAGTGAGGAAACTGGTTTAATTTTGTTTAATATAGATTTTCTCAAAAGTGTTCACCCAGAAATCCTTTTTGTTGTATGCTACTGATGCCTCACTGCCTGCCATGTGGTACACACAACCAGCAGCAGTGTAGCTAGGAACTCATTAGAATGTGGAACCTCAGGTCTCATCCCAGGGCTGCTGAGTACACATGCATTTCAACAAGTGTACCTGGTGACTGGCAGGCACCTAAAAACTTGAGAAGCATGGTGTGGAGGGAACATACTTTGGGAAATATTGTTTCAGGAGCTGGTGCTGAGCAAAGAGGAGGATGTGGCCTCACAGAGAGACCCACCTGCAAGGCAGAGTGCCAGCCCCTCTGAACTGCCATCACTGAGACTTGAGGGCCAGACAGTGCCACTTCCTCCCGCTGTCACCTCAAGCTGCCTGCGAGGACTCCTGTCCCTTTCAGGCTAGCTCTTGATATTCCTTCCAATCTGAGTTCCCATGTGGAGTCTGAACACCTCTGTTAGAAACCTAGATTCTCGAAGTTGCTGTGAGACCTTGGGCAAGTCACTTGACCTCTCTGGGCCTCAGCATTCTTGCTTTATTTTTAATTTATTTTTAAAGATTTTATTTATTTATTCGTGAGAGACACAGAGAGAGAGGCAGAGACACAGGCAGAGGGAGAAGCAGGATCCATGCAGGGAGCCTGATGTGGGACTCGATCCCGGGACTCCAAGATAACGCCCTGGGCCAGAGGCAGGCGCTAAACCGCTGAGCCACCCAGGGATCCCCAGCATTCTTGTTTTAAAATGAGGATCTTTTCATTTTTTAAAAAAATGATTTTATTTATTTATTCGTGAGAGACACAGATAGAAAGAGAGGCAGAGACACAGGCAGAGGGAGAAGCAGGCTCCATGCAGGGAGCCCGACGTGGGACTCGATCCTGGGTCTCCAGGATCATGCCCTGGGCCGAAGGTGGTACTAAATCACTAAGCCACCGGAGCTGCCCAAGGATCTCTTCAGAAGGAAGGAAGAGAAGTTCACTTGAGAGACGTTATTTTTATTACATGGGGAGGCCCGGGCAGGCACCCTACATAGTCATGTGGACCCTGGCAGTCTCCTTTAACTTGCTCATTGCTGCATCACCAATCTTCCATGCACCTGTGTCCCAGCAGAGACAAGAGGGATGAAGGAGAGTTAGCTGAAAACATCTCACGTGGGTACATTGAACCAGATTTCCCACCTATTTTGAGATGTTCTGTTTGCAGATATTTCTTCCAGATATTTGGCCAGTAGACTCACTGTCAAGGGCGTTCTTCTGCTGCAGGACAAGGGCCCCCAAGCATGACAGGGTCAGTCCCTGCTGGCAGTGCAGGGTTGGGAGACACTTCTTGTGCACAGAGCCCTGGGGACTCAGAACCCCACCTCAGGGCAGCTGGTGCTGCAGCACCTACTCTAGGAGGGGCTGCATCTCACGCCGCCTGGTGAGCCCTTCCTGGTGAGCACTCTTTGCAGTGGGGAAAGCCTATGCTTGGATCTCAGCCCCACATCCTCTACATGCTCCTGGCTGAGCCACATCCGGCTGGTCATGGCACCTCTCTGGGCCTCAGTTTTATTACCTGCAAGCTGGGGTAGTGACACCTACTTTCCAGGATTTGTCATTGGAACAAAGCGAGTAGTGTGTGGCCCTGCCAGCTGTAGTGCAGCAATGGTGGGAATCCACCGTAACAGTGGAGCGCTCTGGGGAACCCTTGAGAATTCTTTGGCTGCTTTGGATAATGAGAAGCAGCCAGTTCCCACCCCAGGTGGGCCCCTACTTTCCTGTTCTCCTTTCCAAACGGTTGGAGCTGAGTCTATAACAACCGTGACTGAATTTGCAAAGCCCTTTCCGACATTTAAAATGCTCCGCAGCCTGACACCCGGCCCCCTCGGCATGTATGCTCACCTGTGCTCACCCGTGCTCACCCGTGCTCACTTGTTCAGATGAACGAGTGAACTGGGCTCAAAGTGTCTGCAAGTGAGATTCATTGTTTATTGAACCTGCCACAAGTCGGTGACTATTTTTACTACCATGCTCCCAAAGTACTCTGTTGCCTTGTACTTCGCGTGGAAGGGCCTGCAAGGCTCCCGAGTAGCCCGCCAGGCCTCTGCCCAAAGACACAGCTGGCCCAGCTGAAGGCCACAAAGAACAAGTCAGAGCCCTCCTGGAGCTGCCCCTTCCCCAGCCGCCCCTTGACCAATGGTTTCTGTTCCGATAGACCTGGGGCACACCACAGCCTTGTCCCTTGTGTCCCAGCTGGCTGCCGGTCCTGTATGACATGCCAGCTGGGTATCACTTCTGTGGCCTTCCAGTAGGCCTGTGGTGGAGGGGCCACCAACATCCCCATTTGAGAGCTGAGGAAACTGCTGGCACCACCGGCCTGAGGTTGCAGAGCCAGAGCTGGAACTCCTGGCTATCTGTCCCTGACCCTAGGCTGGGGCTCGAGCTCATGGGGAGGCTGTGGCCTGGACTCCCCGGGGACGCCCCAACATGAAGGGCTCACAGCCACACAGGCTGGTGCTTAGATGCCAGGACTCCGCCGTTTGTGCACTTGCCCTTTCATCACTGTCCTCGGAGCCAATTTCATGGTGAATTCCAGGGTCGCCGCCCTCTGCCCCTGCATGCCTGCCTCGCGCCGGCCCCCTTCCCTCCAGCCCCCTTCCCTCTGCGGGGGTTGTGGCCAGTGGTTGAGAGCTGCCCAGGCAGAGGGAGGCTGGTCAGCGTAGGATTGGAAAGGCCCCTCACCTCGGCTGCCCTGCTTGCTGCACATGCCCGGGCACTAATGCTGAGAGTGGCCCCAGTAGAGCTCCTGCTTGAGACTCTTGCTCAGAAGTCTGGCCTCCGTGAACACATGTACATATCAGCAGGTTTTCTCCTGCTCCAAGGAAGCACTTCTCTTACGGTGGCTGAGGAGTTCCCTTTAGAATGTGGTGTAGATGACCACTATCCTTTCGCAGCGTCCAGCACTAGGCAAGACAGGCAGAGCCCCTGAGACCGGAGCCTGTCGATCACAGACTGGCAAGTGGACACAGGGCTGCTTGGGGGCACATGTGCAAGATGACCTCAGTCTCGCTTAGCTGACCCTACGATGGCTCTGTTGCCCCAGACGGCGGAGAGGGCACATGACTCGCCTGGGGTCACATAGCAGTGTGGCAGGAGAAACCACAGGTTCTGGAGAAACCACCGTCTGCCAACGCCTAGAACGGGGCGGCTCTTGCAGGCCAGGCTTATCTCCGCTTGTATACACACACTCCTCGAGTTGCCATGGAAATCCCTCTTCAGCAAGACGCAATTTAGAAGACATTTCTCATTTCTTAGGTGACTTTTATGTGACAGGAAAGGTTTCTTGTGTTTCCTCCTTCCGAGGAAGGGGAAGTTAGCAGCCCGCCAGCGCAGTGCGCTCCGGTTGCTGGGAGGGCAGGGACAACAGCAGGCTTGTTTTCCTTGGACTCGGCATGGCCTTACATCACGGGCAGCAGGCCTGACAGCCCGGCACTCCCGTTCCCCAGGATTCTCCTGGCCGCCTGCCCGCCTGCCCGCCTGCCCGCCTCCCACAGGCCTCCCGGAGCCCATTGGAGGAAGCTCCTCACTAAACACTGTTACACGCACACACAAGCAGCCGAGCAGGTGGAGGGCCCTGGTCCTCGGGCCGCAGCTGGACACGCGTGGACAATGGGCTTTCCTGGCCCGCCCCCCACAGATATCTGCCAGCTTACCCCCGGGTTCATGTCCCTGCAGGCGGCCCCAGGGCCTGCAGAGCGCAGACATAGTAGACTGTTTTGTGATCCCAAGCCAGGGTTTGTAAACCACCTCCAGCCTCCTGAATGGAATCCCTTTGGACATTTCCTCCTGAAGCTCCAGGCTCTGCAGGCAGCCAGCCTGTCAACAGGTCTTTGTGGGTGATGCTGTGAATTTTTGTCTATTTCTACATATTCGTATTTTTATGAGGAATTTGATTTTGGAGGCCCTGGAACTAGAGAAAACAACTCCTGGCCCAATCTTTCTCTTGTTTGAAGCCACCCTTCCCATGGGAAGATCAGGAGAGGCTTCCTCCTCTACCCTCTGCCTTGTCAGCCACCTGCCCCAGTCTGGTCTGCACCAGAGAACAGCCCCCCCACCTGTGTCTCCTTCCCCCAGATTCCTACCTTGAGCTCCATGAAAGGAGTAGGGACATGGTCTACTGTGAGACCCACACTATGGGCTTGATACCAGCCCTTGTGGGCCGGGCGGAGCTGAGAGCAGGGCCGTGGGTTCTCATGGGCCCCTCGAGTTTGGGGCCCAGCCACCAGCATGGAACACGCACCCAGAGCCCCACTGGGACAGTCAGAACTACTAGTAATAGTTATTGTTATTATAAAACTGCAGTTTTTTTTAAAGAAAAGATTTATTTTTTTATGAGAGAGAGAGTGTGAGCGAGGGGAAGGGCAGAGGGAGAGGGAGCAGGAGACAAGCAGAGTTAGGAGTCTCTCATGTTTTGTCACCCTCTCTAATTTTTCCCACTCATTTTCTCTCCTTTCCCCTATAATCCCTTTCATTATGTTTTATCTTCCCCATATGAGTGCCTGGTTTTAAAAGCTTGCAAACTGCTGGTGTGGTGAGGACAGGAAAGAACCCACGCATCAGGTGAAGCCTGCCCTCTAGCTGAAGGAAGCAGTCAGTGCCCCTGGGAAAAGCAGGGAGCCCAGGGGGCTCACGTGCCAGGGTGTGCCAGGTCGAAGCTGATCCCCCTGGGCCATGGGGAGTTCCTGGGCAGGGCGACGGGGGAGGGTGCAGATCCTCCTGGGGGCCCTGCAAACACACTCGCTAATTAAGAAAGAGGAAGGTCATGGTAGATCATCCTGAGAGCGGCTGAGAGGGAAGAGAGCCTTAGGAGGCTCTCAGGCTCCCCTAATGGTGCAGGAGGCTATGATTTCTGCACAGAGGGTGAGGGAGCAGACATGACGGAACTGTGTGTAGTTCATATAAGCACAGAGTTCCAGAAAGCTAAAATTGTTTTAGTACAAAGAATGTTCACATTGGAGGCTACTGGATTTTTTTAAATGTGGAATGTGGAGGGCGAGCTTAAAAGTCCTTTTAGAATGTAGGACAGAACAGAGTGATGAGAAGGTGGATGGCAAGTCAACATTGGAGGCTCTAGACTCAAGGCTAAGCCCAAGGACCAGAGGAAGAAACCAGAACAATCTGGACAACAGCATAATCAAAGACATACACCAAGAAAACTTTCCTAGAACTGGTGGCCTGAGGGGAAGGGGTGGAGGGACTGGGGTGAGGCAGGTGGGAACAGGCTGTTCTCAGAACCGGACACAGTCAGGTCCAGAGATATCCTAATCAACTCATTTTCTGGAAAGTTTACTGAAACCTAAAGTTTCAGCAATCCTGGCCGCGTGGGCAGCACCGAGCAGACTTTCCTCAGGAGCCCTGAATTGCAGACATGAGTGTTGTTCCTGTGGGAGGCAAGAACGGGTCATCCTTGGAGTTTTGTGGGTTCAGAAGGTAAACAAGCTGTGTGTTTTGGGGAAATGAATCACAATTAAGGTCTTAATGCAAGGATGTAAAGTCGGACAGGTAGACACCACACAAGCCAGGGAACCATGAACTCCAGGTACATTTAACCATGACTGCAAAACCATGTTCTAAAGGAGGTTCTGGAAAGAGTAGATTTATGATAAAAGATTCCATGACATTTAAGACCCTCAGATTATAAAATCTAGAGAAGCCTAAAAAGAATTAATAAAAGCATGCTAAATTCATCATCTTAGGTGGAGAAGAGAACTCTAAAAGCCTTATCACTCGATTTAATAATTAGAGAAATATAGTTTAAATCATTTTTTAAACCTAAAGTTAACCACAGGTAGAATTTTGACAATAGCATACAACAGCATCAACCCAGTATTCAAGTCACCCTCACCCCAGCTCCGTGAGGTGTGGGGGCCACTGTGGTTGCCAATCTCTGTGGGAGGAAACTGAGGCACAGAGAGGTCAAAGCAGTGTGCTGGGTCCCAGACCCAGGGAGTGGTGGACCCAAGACCTCAGGACCCTGCCCGAGAGCCCCACTTTTCCCTACCTTGAGGATGTGCACTCTCCACATCCCTGGGTGAGTCATATACATGTCAGAAACAGAAAGACCAAAGAAGTAGGAAGAATTTAAAAACAGAGAAAGCATGAAAAAACAAACTTACAATCTATAACATCTAACATAATTGAGTTTCCCTCCCCTGTTAGGAGGCAGTGTCTCTTAGGATAGGATTTAAAAGCAAAATTTGATTTCATGCTGTTTACAGAAGACGTTCCTAAAGCGTAAAGACCTAGAAAAATAAATGAATAACAGAGATTTATTAGGGAGTACAAACCAAAGGGTGATTGAGAAGAAGTCCTCATTTTAAACCAACTTAAATTCAAAGCAAAAAGCATTAAATGCTTTAGAAGGACTGTTTAATAAGAATAAAAGTACCATACACAGTAAACTGTGAACTTTTATGCAAAAACAAACAAGGAGATCAAGACCTGAATTAACTGTTTTAATAACCTAAATGTTGAATACAAAATACAATACAAGAATACATCTTCTTTTTAAACTTTCATGGAACATTTACAAAAAAATCAATCAACTTCTTGGCCACATGTTTCAAAATATCAGAAAAAATCTTCAGACATGTTCTCTAACCACAAGGCCATAAAAATTCAATTAAAAGAAAACTTTTTAGGGGAACTTTTGAAGTAATCTCCTCAGCTACAACTTGGCCAAAAGAGAATTATTCAAACTACCATTAAAGACTATTTGAAAAATTACAACGATGACTCTGAATAGCCAGACTCAAAGTGTGACCAAAGTTGTACACGCAGGAAAAATATCCTGGAAGTTTTTTATTAAAAAAATAAAGCATGAAAATAAATAGAATAAATTGAAATGCATTAGGAGACTAAAGCCTTGGGAGAACAGATTATAAGACAGGAATTAATAAAGTGAAAAACAGAATTTATATATCCAAAAGATACCAGCTTCTAATAAATCTAATCAAGAAAAGCTGGAAAACACAAAAAGGAATTTTAAGGGGTAATAAGTACTGATTCTGAAGATGTTTTAATAAATAAATGAGAATAGCTTAACTTATTTTGAAAAAGAAGACCATTGAGGGACTTTGCTGGATATTAAAATATATTATAAAACAAGTAAGTCCTTATGGCATTACTGAAAAATGAATAATGACAGATCAGTGAAACCTAGTGGAAAACCCTGAAATAAACCCTAGAATGTAAGAACTCAATGATGAGAAGGAAAACCAGTTAGGAAGCCATAGGTTTTCTAGTAAATGTTCATGGAGAGATTGGAGGTTAGATACCTGGATGAAAAACCAAATCAGAGCCCACTCCTCACCAGCCACCAGCAAAATTCCAGGTGGATTAAAGAGTCAGATGTGAAGAAGAAACC
This sequence comes from Vulpes lagopus, assembly GCF_018345385.1. Taxonomy (NCBI): domain Eukaryota; kingdom Metazoa; phylum Chordata; class Mammalia; order Carnivora; family Canidae; genus Vulpes; species Vulpes lagopus. Next base: position 143,670,680 of record NC_054824.1, on the reverse strand, counting down.
ACAAGCAAGCTCCAAAAAACAAAGTGAACATTTAATCAGTCCTGCGATGGGAAAGAACTATCATGCCTAAAATCTCAGAAGAAACATGGAGAAGACTGTTGTATCTGCTTACATCCTACATATAATTTTAGATTTCTGTCCTCCAAAAAATACACACTTATTTTAAAAGCAAATGTTACACTAGGGAAAATATTTGCAGCAAACATGAGGAGAAGTAAATATCCCTCTTATGCAAAGAAGTCTCAGAAGCTAATCAGAAAAAAATCATCTCAGTTAAAAAAAAAAAAAGGCTATACATAACACCAGACAACCACCTTGGAAGAAACACATACATCCAGCTTCACTGGTCACAGAACCACAAATGAAAACTACATAGTGATGGTATCTCCTCTGGAATTGACACAAATTTAAATGAATATGATGCAGTGCTGGATAAAGCTGCTATTGCTGGGGGGGGGGGGGTCCCTCCCACAAGGAGTAGGGTGCAGGAGGAGAAGCTGCCTGGGGAAGACAGACAGCAGGTCTGGTGGAGGGGAGGGTGCTTTTGTGGAGTTTAGAACTTCAATCAGTAATTCCCTTCCAGGAAGCTGTTCTTTTTTTTTTTTTTAATTAATTTTTATTGGTGTTCAATTTACCAGCATACAGAGAAACACCCAGTGCTCATCCCGTCAAGTGTCCACCTCAGTGCCCGTCACCCATTCCCCTCCACCCCCCGCCCTCCTCCCCTTCCACCACCCCTAGTTCGTTTCCCAGAGTTAGGAGTCATTATGTTCTGTCTCCCTTCCAGGAAGCTGTTCTAACAGAATAATCAATTGATATTAATGTTCTTTACTATGTCACCTTCTCTGATAGTGGAGAATAAGAAACCACATAAATGGCCAGGATTTGAGTAGTTAAAGGAATGATAGCACATCTGTGAGATGCACAGTTAGGCAACAATGTAAAAATCAGCCTTTTGAAGTCCATAAGGCAGGAAAGTAGTCATTGTATAGTATTTGAAAAAGGAGGACAGAAATAGTATTACATAGGGTATCTCCAATTTAAAATCAATACCAGATCCATAGAAAATGCTTGGAAACACATAATACTACAGTTTTTCTGTGGGATGTTACATGTGATTGATTTACCCATTACATGTATTTTCTACAGTGAAAACGCATGACGTTGTGCTCGTGTTTATGTTTTGTGGAAAGAGGTAGCAGTTGCTTTTTTCTCCCTCTGTAAAATCCCTCTTCATCTTCCATAGGAACTCAAGTTTCATGTCAACAGGGCTTGGAAAGTAAACTAGAATGGCTCAGGTTTTACATATAATTTTTCTCAGAAGAGAGTGAAGTTCTTCTGAAGGCTCCCTGCCTGCCTGGCAGCCAGCAGCCTTAGTGGGCAGGGTGGCCTCCGTGAGCCACCTGAGTCCTCTCTCCCTGGCAGGTGTGGTGCTTACAGCACCTTGGTGCTTGTGGAACGTTCCTGGAAGGACCTAGAGCTGGTGTCCAGGCAGGTGGAGTCTGCAGGTGAGGTGTGACCAACACATGGCTCCAGGGGCTCTTCAGCATTGGCTAGGGGGCTAGGGGCCGGCCAGACTCAGGGCCGCCAACGTGGACAGGTGGTTCCCATGGGGAGGAGCTGCTGTCGGGACGCACACAGGCAAGGGCCGGAGGGCAGGTGTCTATGCACTCAGGATTCAGGAAGTCAGCAGTGGCTTGGGGCTGGGCCTCTGCTCCAGGGCTGCTCCCCTATACTCGCCCCCGCAGGCTGCCTTCTAGTGCCAGGTGCTCCTCTGACATTCCCCCACCTTTACTCTCCTACAACCCACTTTCTCTTTCCCAGTGACTGTGATTCAGCAAGTCTTTCCTCTTCTGTATTTGCAGTGATTTATGCTCTTTGACATTTAAGCATGAAATGGTTCATCTGTGACCAGTGTATTCATACTTTCATATTAAATAATAATAGGTTACTTATATAATAGGGATGACAGTGCTTAGGAGAATGAAGAACTGGGGAAATGATGAGTGTCCTTAAAGTCAGTGTCCTGAAGCAGGAAGTTTGGGATGCGCAGGTGCCAAGTGAACTCCCTGTTGCCTGAGGTGTGACTTCTCCATCCTTCCCGTCAAGTCAATCCCCGAATTACCCCAGCCTGGGTCCTGCTAAACCCTGGGTTTCCCTAACCTCCCTGCTAGGATGGGGCCAGGGTCCGTTTGCCTTCTAGATGTTGCCTTTGGTGGAGCAGTCTAAGGACCAGCCTTCTTTTTCCAGCTGGGTCATTCCAGCCCTTCCTCACTGGGATCTGAGAGAGAACAGAGCCCGCAGAAATGGCTGGAATGACCATGTTCTCGGTTCTGCCAGGGGCAGCACCCCGCTGTGGGTGCGTGTGTCCCAGGGAAGCCCAAGGGCCTGGGGCCAGCGGGGCAGGGTCACAGTCCCAGGGGACAACAGGACCACACATCCTGTTAGGGCTGGAGTGGTCTGAGTGAGCTAAGGTGAGGAAAGGGAGGAGTTCCTGGAGGCTGCATTAGTTCAGTTACGTGGGGGCTGGCATGAGTCAAGACAGGAAAACAGCATTCTGTCAACTTTTCCACTTCCAGTTGTTTTTTTGGTCCCTGGTGACCCACTGCACCCTGTGTTGCTGGGCAGGTACCCAGTGGGAGGGACTGGGCCCTCAGCCACAGGCCTTCTCCATGTGTTGCATGGCCCAGATTGGGCCGGGGTGCTCCCTCACCACCCCGGGCTCTGTGTCCCCTCCATGCCACCACCCACCTCGTGGGGCCTACAACCCCGGTTCTCCCAGCACCATGGGGATGGTTTCATGAGATTTTCTCCCTCCATTTAATACAGACTCCACTGCCCCACAGACCCTGGGGGCTGAGCTGGGAAACGATGTGGGCAAGAACAGGTCATGCTCCAAATGGCTCCTGACGGCACCCTCCCCCCAACTCTCCAGTACCTGCCCCCACACTGCCTAAGAGTTTAGGACTAAGTAGTGTCGCTGGGAATCCACAAGCCCTAACACATATGGTCATGTTCTCTCAGGAGGCTCATGGGAGCTGCCTGCCGACAAGGACCCTGCAGGCCGACCCCAGAATGGGGGCACAAAGTGAGTTAGTAATACTCCTTTTGGAAATTTAAACATGTTTTAACTGAGCCCCACACACAGCAGTGTCAGTGTTCAGAGGTTGAGTCTATAATGGATGTGGCCTGAACTCAGGGCAGGAGACAGTTCGGTTCCTGACAGTTCGGTTCCTGGTCGTCATGTACTTAACTGACCAGAATCGTACAGCTTCCACTGAACACACCCTGGGACGGGGAGCTCACCACTTCAAAAGACCATTCAGTCCATCTACAGACAGCTCTGACATAGAAATATCTTTCTAATATTGGTTGAAATTAAACTCCGTGTTGTGACTTAGGTCCTAACTCTGTTTTCTGTTATCAACACCAAAGAGATTCAGGCAACAGGCTGGTAGTTAAGCCATTGCCCTCTGGGCAGGTACGGGCTTGGGCCCTACTTGGGCTCTTAGTGACAGGTGACCATGGACAAGCTAGCCTCAGGACATCTGAGAAATGGGATAATTCATGGGAAGCCCCCAGTGGGGTGCACAATGAGTAGCACACCATGAGCCTCCAGTGAAGCAGGCTGGGGTCCCCCTTCTACCCAAGGCCCTCGGTGTTGGAGAACCAGTCTCATCTTCCTGAAATGAATGGTCTCTGCTCCTTGGACAGGTCCTCATGGGACTCTGTTCTGACCAGACTCCCGCTCCTGCTCCTCTCCTCCCTGCTCATGTGTCCCCGCAGAGTGGGCCCCAGACTGAATCCAGTGCCCACGATGGTAGCAGCCTCTCATTTTCTGGATGTTATCCTCCATAACTATGTTTAATGCAGCTTGAGGGCAGCCTGCGGGGATGGCCCGGCCCGTGGAATAGGCACAATGTCCTGGGGATGGTGAACGGGTCCCGGGGCCTCTGCTCACGCTTGCTTGGCCTGAGCCCTGTGGCCCGGCATGGCCCACCACCTGATGGGAGCCGCGGGGGAGGCTGAGGCCAGAGGCTGCTCAGAAATCATGTGGGGGTCAGGCAGGGCTCTAAGGTCCAGATGCTCCTGTCCCGCTGCCAGCTTTAGCAAGGGGTGGAGGCCTTTTCTCTGCCTTGGCCCTCCCTCTGATAGGATGGAGCACTGAGTGTTGAGGTCCCCTCCCTGGCTCTCTGCACCATCCTTCCAGGCTGTCGTCTACCAACTGCGCTTCCCTGAACTGGGCATGCTGCGCCGTCTATCATCCCTGTCATCACGCCCGACCCCAGACAACCATCCACGGACACATGAGTGTGCCATGCCTCCTAAGCCTCTCCCCTGAGGGGCAATGTTCTATGACAAATAGTTTGCTAAATCATGATGTTATTAATCCTATGGAGTCTAACTATCCAGCAGGCACTGTGTTAGGACATAAATACACCTTAGAAAATAAAACATGACTTCTCCCTCATGGAGCTTATAGTCCACCAGGGAAAACTGATAATGAGAAACAAATAAGTGATTTCAGATCTATCATGCAGCCTGTGAAGGAGTTAAAACACATGGTTGCAATGACTTTTTTTTTTAAGGAATGGGGTTGGAGAGCAATCCTACTGAGTGGGAACCTGTTCGGAAGGTTGTTCCAGGGAGCATGTGTGTCAGCTGAGACCTGATAAGCCATTTACAGACCAAGGGGGTGAGCTTTCCAGGAAGAGGGAACAACATGACATGTACACCAAAGGTGGCGAAGAGCAAAGAGCGTGGTGAGGAGTAAGCAGGAGGTCGGGGGGCTGAGGGCACGTGGCTGTGGCAGAGCCTGGGCTGCATGGAGGGGGTGGTGCCAAGGGCAGCAGGAAGCCTCCAAAGGTGTACAACTAGAAGAGCCATATACAGTCTGGCTCATTCTAAGCATGTGGCAAAGGACCCATGTGGAGAATCCACTGGGAGCAGGGAAGAAGCCACTGGGGCAAGGAGATGGGTGGCCACTGCAACCTCTGGGGAGGGGGCAGGAGGTGAGACTGGCCAGCACTCTGAGAGCCGCAGGCTGAATCACGTGCATTTTCTCACACGTTGAGTATCTTGGACATTGAGTTTCTGTTCAGAGTCAGGCCACCTCTAGTTTCTCTCCATCTCTGTTTTCTTTTTTCAGGAGCTTTCTTCCTTAGGGCTAGCTTTTGGCTGCAAGTGACAGGAAACCCCCCAAATAATAGTAGCTTAAGCAAAGAGAGGTTTCTTTATTATGCAAAAGAAGCCTGGAAATGGTCAGTCATGAGCAGGTATGGAGCTCCAGAGCATCAGGGACCCAGCTCCTTCTCTCTTGTTGCCCTGCCAGCTTTGGGTCATGGTTTCTTCCTCTTACTTCAAAAAGGCTGCAGGAGCTCCAGCCATCCCATTTTTACCTTCTGTCATGCAGGAGGGACGAAGGGAGAAAGTCAGATATGCTTTCTCTCTAAAGACATTTCCTGGAAATAACACATGTCATTTTCATTTGCATTCGTTGGTCGATTACATGGTATGTATCATGGAGAGCCTTGCTCACTCCTAGGTTCTTTTGCTGGGGACAAAAGGGAGAAGGGCTGTTGGGCCATAAGTTGGGCCATAAGATCTCAGGCTCGAAACCACACACAATCTTGCACCTGTGCCCACCTCCCTCCAGCTCTATTCAGGCATCAAGCCCTGCGGTTCTCACTCTGTAATCTCTCTCAAACGCATCTCTTCCTGCCACCTCACACAGGCCTGGCGAAGTAGGTTCTCTGGCTTCAAATCCTACCCCTAGGTATGACCTGCTCCCCTAAAACCTCTCACTGCACCCCTAGGAGATCAGTCCGTATTCCCCATGTTAACGTCCGGGCCCTTGGCAGTCCGAGGCAGTCCTTGTCCACCCCTGATAAAACCAGTTTGGTTCCATTTCAGTAACATTTGCAGCAATTATAACACAACCTCACCTTTCTAAACGTGAGGCTTATTGTGTGTGGAGTCGGAAGCAGTGGCGCTGAAGTCAGAAAGCCCAGACTCACAGCCTCGCGTATCATGGGCCAGGCTGTGTGGCCTTGGCCAAGTCACTTACCTTCCATCACCTGAGACCGGTGCCTGGGTCTGTGGCTGGATCCTGGCGGGCAGTGGGTCCTTTCTGTCCCTGGGTCTCATTCTTCTGATATCTGAGATTGGAGCTACAAGCTGTCTTATCCATGTCCTGGGGCGGGGTGGGAAGGTGGCGGCAGGTGTTATGAAGCTCCAACAAGAGACGGCGTGAAAAGCCAGGAAGGCCATAAACCACAGGGCTCCTGCTCTTCTCCGGCCCTGGGACAGGCGCAGACAGGGAGAGGTTGAGGCCCATTCAGGAGGAGCGGGCCTGGCAGCTCAGCCATGCTCAGGGACTTGTCCTGTCCCCCGGCTGGCAGGGCAGTGGAGACCTGGCACCTGGGGGCCTGCCTGCCTGCTGCACAGCTCTCAGGGTGTTTGCCAAACTGGAAGGTTGTCTCATGTGACTGTGTTGGGGCCAAGGGAGAAAGAGCAAAATGTGCAAAGAAAATGTAAGGGTTTTTTGTTGTTGTTGTATTTTTTTTTTTTCTTTTCAGTTTGGGCTATGAAGTCACTTTACAGTTTGTGTGAGGGCATCTCTCTGGTACCTAGACGGAAACTGTGATTGGTACTGGTTTTTAGTGGAAGCCACTTCCTGTTAGCGGGTGCAGGTAATAAAGCCCATTGTGTTGAATGCCACACATCGGAGTGGGGGTGGGGGAGTGTTGGAGACTGGCTAGACGGTTTTTGGAAAGTATATGTCAGAATTAATAAAGTAAACACTTATATTGTCAAACCTACAGAGTTAAGTAAATGTGAATATAGTTAACTGGATATGGCTTTATAATTATTTTGTCAAGTTTAACACATGAAAATGTTCCCACTTAGTTACCAGCATCCTTAATTTGTTTTGTTCCTGTTTATAATTTAAACTGTGGGTTTTATTTAGGGATAAATGCGTCTTGAGGCTTTTCATGATTTTAGAAATTAGACTGTACCCTCCTGAGGTTGCCCGACTGTCTCTGTGGCCAACTCTGGTGAAGCACAAGGGCTGGCAGGGCTGTGGCAGGGCCCCGGGAGCTGGAGGAGGGGGGAGCCATCATATGTTAAGTGCTGCATTCTCTGTACAGCATTCTGCTAAACCCTTGCAGGAACCTTTTATAGTATTTTCTCCATGTCACTAATGGAAAGACAGGCCCAGGGCAGTGCAGGCCTCGCTCACTGTGGCGTGAGGTCGCTCATTTGATTGTTTCTCCCCCAGCAGACGGTGAGTCCGTTAGGAAATGCCCACCGGAGTGCCCAGCGCCTGCAGGAGGTGAGTAAGGAAGGAAAACCATCTGTTGCTCACAGGTGGCGCAGGCTGCTGCCCACTTAGGGTGACCCTCCTGCAGGCCCTCCTCTGTGGCCCCTGGCTGCTGGGCACCACCAGCCTGGCCCTCCTGACCCACGCAGGGCTCTGAAGTTTCAGAGCCCTAGGCCACTGGACTAACAAGCAAATGAACCTGTGCTGGGATGAGCAGGTGACCACGAAGGCCATGGAGATCCTTGTTTCAGGGTAGTTGTGTTTCCTGGAGGGTCTGTGGAGAATTGTGTCGTCGCTCAGGCTGCATTTATTAAAATCACTTACCAGGTAAAAATAGGAACCAAGAGATGTGTGTTTGCCATGGAACTGTCACTATCAGTGGCCCCGACGCTAATCATGACTAATTTGACCCAAAAATAAATAAAGGAGGCTTCCCTCCATGTCTCCTGCTCTGTCTCCCTCATGCCAGTGAGCAGGTTTTCCTCCCTTTCTGTTTGCTTCCTGGCATGTAGACAACCGTCTGGCTGCACCTTCGCTCTCCGAAGCTCCGCGCTCCCTCCTTTGCGGGTTTTGTCCAGAGAAGGGTCAGAGGTGGGTTGTAGTTTCCAGGCAGTGTCTGTTGCCTGGCAACGTGTAGAGAGCATCTTTGTGACGCTGCTTCCTGTAAAGCAGAGGGAGGCCGGCGTCCAGATGAAGGAGCCCAGGCCTTGCTGAGCTGCCAGGGGGCAGGAGGGCATAGAGGCAGCCACTGGTATGGTGGCCTGAGCTCAGTCGCCGCACCTGCTCACTGTCCCCTGCCCTGTTGCAGGACTCATGCGTGTTCAAGGGCCAACGGTCTCCTCCAGGGGCCAGGAGAGGCTCCATGTAACATGGAAGTCACCTGCTGCAGCTCCTGGCAGCGGGGGGCAAGGGAGGCTGGGTCAAGGCCAGTCCTCCCTGAAGGTATCATGCTCCCCCCCAGGACACCAAAGGCCACCTATCTGTGGAGACCCCTGGTGTCTGTGTCTGTGGTCAGGACCCAGCCACAAGCTCTCCAGAGACAGGGCAGGGGATGTGAGGCAGAGCGTGATCAAAGGAACCTCCACCATGGGGCTGGAAGGGACTCTAGAGCTCATGTAGCCAAATTCTCCTGTTTTACGGATAAGGGAACCCATGACCAGAGGAGAGAAGTGGTAGAGAGTCTGAGCCCCTGGTGGAGGGTCTTGGTCCTGGGCCCAGCCGCTGGCACACGTGGCTGGTGCCTCGGGCAGAAGGGGCGGCTGGGTGGCAAGGGGCACAGAGTGCTGGGCCTGCCACTCCCTCTGCAGCCTCACCTCTATCTAGAAGGAGTGAGGCTTGCTGTGCTAGAGGCAGCCCAAGACTCAGTGACTCCTAGGGACAAAGATGACTCAACAGGCAAGGTGCCTCCTGCCATCTCAAGCGTGTGTCCATGTCTTTCCATCCCTGAGAAAGTCCTAGGCCTCTGCGCCAACAGTCCCTGGGAGGAGCCCATCCTATGGGCAGAGACCCTTGGCACAGCCACTCCTGTGTTCACAGGACATGGTCACCGGTGGACCGACTCAGGACAGGCCTCCTGGGAATCCATGTCTTCACAGATGCAGCCCCTGAAGGCAGCTGGGGTGGGAGCCACAGTGACAAGGGGTGACCTGACCCGTGCCTTCAGGCCCTGCAATGAGAAGAGGCCTCCAGGGGCCACATCCCCTCATTCTGCCCCTTGCCGTCCTCTAGCTCGAGAGGTGGAGGGCAGTCCTGCCCAGCTGCATCCTCTCACGGCTCCCAAGGCCGCAGAAACAGCGGGGAGGGGGGGCGTCTGAGCCCCTTGGCCCGCACCCCAGCACATGAGCCTCTCCTCCCAGCTGTTCTCTGAGATCTCAGGGCACGCCAGGAAACTCCAGGGATCTACGAGTTCCTCCTGGTAGACCCCTTCCCCTGGCGGGAGAGCCGGGTGTGCTGGCCAGCTCCAGTCCTCTCTCCATGATGCTGAGCTTAAGGATCACATGATTCTGATGCATCCCAGGACTTCCCACATGAGGTTTGGCAGTGGAGCTGGTGGGCCTGGGCCAGCCCTGGGCTGAGCTTCCTCCAGACTCATCCCCCTGTAGGCAAAGCCCAGCTCCAGAAGGCCAGGGCCTGTGGCACCTACATGCCTAGGCCTGTGGAAAGAGGTCAGAGATGGCCACACCCTGCATGTCGGCAGCAGGTACCCAGGAAGCATCCTGCAGCCCAGGCCATGTGGCCTGGTCCCCTTCTTCCAGGCACCTACTCTCCCCTCTGCAGGTGAGGCTATGCAAGTAGGGCTTGTGTTCCTGACCTGGAAGCCCCACTGCTCTGGGAAACAGCAGCAACAGAACTTCCCAGGGCATTTCTTCTACCCTCCTCTTTGTTCCTGCCCCCAGGATGGTCCCTGCCTCCCTTCCACACTCACACTGCCCAGGCAAGCCTGCAGCTCTGTGCCCTCCTCAACACTGGCTTGCCTGAGGAGCTGCCTGCCCTTAATTCCCTTTGGAAAGTATAACTGAGTGGGGAAAGACCCCCTTTTCTTCCTTTGAGGCTCCAACCAGGACCACTGCCTATGCAGCATTGCCCTCCAGGAGGCAGTGTTCACATGGACATCTCCGTGAATGGCACTCCCTGGAGTTGCACACTGCACAACCTACACTGCAGAACAGGGCAGCCCTGGCTCTGGCTTGCTCCCTTGTAAGGCCAGCTCATTGATATACAAATCCAGGATCAGGTGCCCAAGAAAGACAGGCACCCCAGCAGCTTCTGCTGTGGACCTCTCTGGGCCTCCACTTCCTCAAAGGCAGGATCAATGTGGTCGATGATGGGGCTGTGAAATCAGCCAAAGCCAAACTCTCACTTAGGCTCTACCACGTGGTAGATGTTTTATTCTGTGCAAGTTCCCTAATATGGCTGAGCATGAGTTTCCAATTCAAGAAAACAGGAAATGATGATCCAAAACTCATTATCATGAAGGTTAACTGAGATAATGTTGCACGTGGCCCACACTTGACAAACAGTAATGATTATTCCTATCTTGTAAGATAGAGCTATATATGCAGTCCTACCTACCTCATAGAAAGTGTCCCAGAAATAAAATGAGATGAGAAACAGACCACCTCTAAGTTCTTGGAGGAAATGCCTTACGAGAATCCCAACCATTGGGATTCTTGTCTCTGTGAGTGAAGAAGTCAGAACTTTGCTTCCAAGTTAGCGCTGATGGATGGTAGATGTCGGGGCAAGCCTTGACCAGGAGTGGACGCTCACATGTGGCCACCCAGGTCGGCAGAGCTGAATGAGGGCCTGGGGCCCACAGTAGGAGGGCAGCAAGGCTGGGTTGGAGTGTCACTCCCCAAGACCCTGGCCTCCTGGGCTGGCTCAGGCCATGCAGAAGGGTGAACCCAGGAGCACATGCACCATGAGAGCCCATGGTGGGAGGTGATGGAGAAGAGAGAGGATGAGGGAGAAGCTGGAGCGCAGAGTCTCCAGAGGAACCTCAAACCTTGAACCTCAGAAGCAGTGGGGAGGGAAAGAGGGAAACAGGGCCCGGGCTGCAGGTGGCCCAGCAGACAGGCCAGAGGTGCCAGCACCTCACGGGCTCCACTCCTCCACGTCCAGGCTGGTGACTATCTGCCCTGCCTCTTCTCTACCTGAAGGCCCCTCCCACCTCACCTCCCCCCTACTCACCCCGGGTGGCCTCAGGGTCCTGTCCTAGAGAGTCCCCGCCAGGCGCACCATGCCGTGCCATCCCCAGTGCTTGCCTCACTTGCTACTTGGCCTTTTTTGCTTTAGTGTCAGCCTTATTCATGGGAAAGTATGTTTCATGAAGCAGGTGCCCAGCCTGGCACGTGGAAGGGGCTCATTTGTAGCCGTCGGCTACAGGGACTCACTCAGGAAGCCCCAGACATGCACCAGGCACCGAGCAGAGCCTTGCACTCCATTAACGTGACCCCTTGAGAGAGGTTTGTGTTACAGAAGGGAGCCAGAGATGTGGCTGGGATGTGCACCCTGCGCTCTCTCCGCGCTCCACCTCCAGCCACCCTGCAAGACGTGCTTCCCATGCTACAGTGCTCCTTCCAAGCATATTGTTTTTCTCCATTTTCATGCATTTTTATTAAACATTTCCAAATCAGGAAACATGGAAATATTTTTTAATAAGAAAGAAAACATTGCAAATAGAGAAACTGACTCCAAAGGATCTGCCAGATGAGCCATCTGGTTTTTAATTTAATAGCTATTCAGAGAGGCTGACAGTGCTCCCCTTTGTGAAGGAAGCAGCCTGTGGAAGGAATGCTGCCTCCATTTGCATACTGGAGAAGCTGGACAAACAGAATGCGGGGAGGAAGAGACCCAAGGGATGAGAAATGCACATGGAAGAAAGCTGAGCTGGGTGTCCTTGCTCAGATGTCCCACCACGGCTTGTCAAGAGAAGTTGCATCCACATGTGACACCAGCCTGATGTCCTGAGTCTTCCACGTTTGGTGAAAGTCTGCACAGAAAACTACCAGAGGAGACATGCGTGCCCACACATCTGTGAGAAAATCCACACCAAACTGTGTCCACAGAGGGGAAACAAGCCCTGTCTGTGTGGTGGTACATTGTAGCTGGTTTGTTGCAGCTGTCGTGCTTTGGGCTGGTGGTGGGTTTCTCCCATTTTATTTTATTTTTATTTTTATTTTTTAAAAGATTTTATTTATTTATTTATCCACGAGAGACACACAGAAAGAGAGGCAGAGGGAGAAGCAGGCTCCATGCAGGAAGCCCGATGTGGGACTCGATCCTGAGTCTCCAGGATCACGCCCTGGGCTGAAGGCAGCCGCTTAACCGCTGAGCCACCCAGGCATCCCTCTCCCATTTTAAAAATAAGTGGAGGCCTTGCACCCAATGCTGGTAGCTCTTGGGGCTAGAAAGAAAAGATTAGATTTGCCTTGGAAAGATCCAGAGCTGCTGCCCTGAATTACCAGGTAGAAGGAAGCACCCTTCCTTTCCTAAATTCAAGCCAACTCTTAAAAACTAGGACAGTAGCCACATTGATAAAGCAGAGTGACTAGTGCACACACCACCCTGGGCATGAGGGCTGGCAGGCTCTGGACAGCCTGTGTCCCCAAGGCCATTCATTTCACATTTCAAGATGTTTATTGGGGAAATTGTTTCTAAGAAAAGAAAGAACTTTATTATTTTTTTTCTTTGCTTGGATGTGAATTCACCTGCAGCCACAACAAGTAGCATGGCCCATCAGCCACTCACTGCTTACCTGACTTCATGTCAGTGGCTCTGTCCCACCCTGCAAGCATGTCTCAGAGCCTCCGAACCAAGGCTCGTGGAGTACCCTTAGAACACGGCGGGGATTCCCCCGAAGCTGGATCACACCCCTAGCCTTCTGAGGGTGCTGGATAGTGTGGACAGTCTGGACAGAGGCAGAGGCAGGGGTAGGAGTGAAGCCCAGAGTTCATGAGAGCTCCTCCTCAGAGTCAGAGAGCATGAGGGCTTGCTCACAGTGGCTGCTATGTGCCAAGTGCAGAGCCTCCTGGCCACCCTCCCACTGGCGGGGCTGAGCAGGTGCTGTGCTGCCAGAGCTGGAGGCCCAGCCCAGGCACCCAGATACTGCCACCTACCCCACCCTGCCCCTGCTCACTGCAGCTGCCATTCTTAGGGTCAGCTTTTCACTGTCTTCTCTGAGAAGCTGTTTTGGCCAGTTGCTCTCTTGGGTTCCTCACTGCTTTGCAATCACATCGGGGTAGGAGCCCCTGTCCTGCAACCTTGTCCTGCTGGCTTGTGATAAAGACAAAGTGGGATCGTTTATTCATTCATTCATGAGTGCTAGAAACACAGCAGCAAAGTACAGAACGTCCTGTCCCTGAGGTTTCTGTTCTTATGGGGCCGACGGTTAATAAATACAAGAATTAGCCCAATATGTATGAGGTGGGGGCGGGGAAGAGTTTGTGCATGGGGATGGGGAGGGGCAGGGCAGTAGTGCAGTCATGCAGAGGGTGGACAGGGAAGCCCTGCTGAGAGGCTGACCTGAAACCATTGAGGCAGCACCTTCTGGGGAAGAGGGATGGGGAGGACCAAAGCTGGAGGCAGGAGTAAAGCTGCGTCCTTGAGCATTGGTGCAGACACCAGGTGGCAAGAGCCCAGTGATGATGAGGTGGCTCCTGGACTCTGGGGTCAGACAGGTCGTCCTGGGCCCCAGAAGGACTCTGGCTTTTGTTCTGAGAGATTTGGGAATTTCTGAGCAGAGAGGTGACGGGGTCTGTCTTACTTTCTGAAGGGACTCCCTGGCTGCTTAGTGGGGTGGTGGGTGGGGGTCGCGTAGGCCGAAGCAGATCAGTTGGGGGATGGCTGTGATAGTCCTGGTGAGAGGATAAGCCTGGACCAGGTGAGGGGCAGCTGTAGGGACAGAGGGACTGGCCGATTCCGGGCATATTTTGCAGATGGAGCAGATGGGATTGATAAGAGATAAGGAGTCCAAACTGCAAATCACCCCAGAGCGAAGGGGCAGTGATCCATCCAGAGCAGTGGGGCAGCGGCGAATAGAACCTGGGAGGGGCACCTTTGTCTGGCGGGGCAGTGCACCTGTTCTCCTGGATGCCCCAATCCCCTCCCCCCCCCCAGTCCCAGGTGGGAGGGGCCCCGGTGGGAGGGGCCAGAGTAGGAGGAACTCAGAGTGGGAGGGGCCCAGGTGGGAGGAGCTTAGGGTGGGACGGGTCCCCCGGTGGGAGGGGCAGGGTGGGAGGAGCTCAGGGTGGGCGGCTGGAAAGTGAGGTCTCTGTGGGAGAAGTTCTGGGGGAAGGGACCAGGGTGCAATGAGCCCAGAGCGGGATGGGTCCCGGTGGGATTAGCCTGGGTAGCAGGGGTCCCGGATGGGAAGGGGGGTGGGGGGAATCTGATGGGAAGAGATGGGGTGGGGGGTGCTCATCAACAGGCAATGTCACACCTGTATGGGATGGGACATGTATCCTATGTCTGAGTTTGACAAAGCCCTTCCGTACTGACGCCTCCCCACAGCCCGTGAGATGGTCAGGGACACATGACACTCCGCTTCCCTGAAGACCAAACTGATTCTGAGATAGTAAAGTGCTTTGTTCCAGGTCAAGAACAAGTCTTACTTTCTGAGGGAGGAAAGTAGAAAAGGAAACCCATAGGACAGGAGTTGAAAGGCAGGCATCCTGCTCCAGATCTTGCGTTCTTCCCTGTGATAAGGCTGGACTTACACAAGATGGTAATAGCTCAATAGCCAACACTTTTAGTGTGACTGGGTGCCAGGTGCTGTTCCATTTGGAAATATCCGCTCATTCAGCCTCAACAATAACTCTGTATGCATTGTACAGTTATCCCCTTTTACAGAGAGGAAAACTGAGGACAAGGTCATGCAGAAACTAAGGGGCAAAACCCAGATTCAAACCCCGGCAGCCTGGCTGCCCAGCCAGTGCATTCCTGCCATGACAACCTGGGGTGTCCTACACAGGCTGCCTGCAGGCAGTGTGCAGACAGTGCAAACACCAGGTGGTGTGGGATTAGAGGCAAAGGCTCACTCTGGCTGGGTGGGGCTGGTGAGATTTGAGCTGGGTCTTGAAGGGTCCCTGAGAAGGGTCAGTGAGGATAGTGGTGGGCCTGGCGGGAGCACAAGGTGAGCATGCAGCAGAGAACGCTGGAGAGGAGGCCAGATGGAGGAGCCAAGAAGGATGGGCAGAGGGAGAGCAGGAGGAAACCAGGACAGCCAGCCCTGCCAATGCCAAAGAGCAGGCTTCTGAGAAGGGAGGCACCAAAGGTCTCCAAGCCCATCAGTGGGTCAGTTCAAGGGGTTGACGGGTACATGTTGTTGGCGTTTTTGTTGGAGAGCTTAACAAGCCAGGGTCCGCAGCTCAGTGGGCTGGGGTCTGACTGTGTGAAGCTGGCCAATGACTGGGAGGTGAGGACAAGGCAACGTACTTAGCTTGATCCCTAAAAATCTCCAGCAAACAAACCAGACCCAGGATGAATGGCTAGAGCCATCAGATCACTAAGATCCCTGTGGAAAGAGTCAATTCACAGCCATTGCCATGGAGCTGAGCTCTCTATAATGGTGAGAACTGACTCTGAGCCCAAGGAATTCAGCAGATGACAAAACTTTACCTGCTGAAGAGAACAGCTAGAGTCTCCGTAACATGCTTCACTGAACTCATAGAGCAAGCACCACTTCCCCATGGAGACAGAAAAGTAACAAGCCAGCTACAGTCATTCCACAGATACGTACTGAGCACCTGTTCTGCGTGAAGCTCCAAGAACATGTGCAGAACGGGCTGCAAAGAGGTGTATAAAGGAACCACAGGGATGAAATGCAGGCTGATGGAACAGAATAGAGAGCTCAGAAGCTGCGTTACTTCTGTGTTGAACCCATAGGACAGAGGTGGGGGGGCCAGGATGGGCCCAGGATGATTGGCTACCCTCAGGAGAGGAAGGAAAGCATATCCCTACCTCACACCATATGCAAAATCAATTCCAGGTGAATTAAAGACTTAAAGTGTGGAAGGCAATATTCAGAAACATTTAAACATCTCATAACTGCACATAGGGAAGTATTTCTTTAAAAATTATATGTCACTGGCTATAAGTGAACAGGATGATAAATTCAGCTGCGGTACAATTTAAAACTTCTAGTCATCAAAAGTACTACAAAGAAAATAAAAAGACAGACACAAACTGAAAAAAGAATTTTCAATAAATAAAAACTGATACAGTTCTCATCTGGAATATAAAAGAAACAAAAAAAAAAACAGACAAAAACAAAGCAATAGAAAAATGGGCAAAAGTCAGGAATGATACTCCATAGAAGAGGAAAAATGACCCATAAACAAATTAAAGGATACTCAAGGTTTCACCAGAAAAATGCTGAGTAAAAGCATGGTAAGGGACCAGTTTACTCACTAGTTTAGCAAAACTTAACTCAGATGATGGTGAGTATTAATGAGGACATGGAGCAACAGGACTTGTAGTCTACAGCTGGCAGCAGCTTCATGGTGCTGCCATTTTGGAAAGTCATGTGGCCTTTCCTAATGAAGTTATGGATGTACGTTCCCTAAAAGCCAGCAAACCCAGTGCTGGGTGCATGTCCCATAGATTCTCTAAGACGATGCTCCAGGAGCTATGGTTGAGGATGGCAATAGCAGTAGTGCTCACCAGAGGACAAACCTGGAGAGTACCCATTGTTTGTCAGTAGGTGACTGAGCATACTGCATCGCGGACGGGACAGGAAGCATGGTGGCCACACAGATCACACATATGCTGTGTGCAAGAGCACAGTTCACAGAAGAGCCCCCAATGCCAGTCACCTGTTGCTGTGTGACAAGTTGTCCTGTAAGTGAGCAGCTGCCAATGGCAGATGTTTCCTATCTCACGGTTGCTAAAGGTCGGGAATTCAGGGGCAGCCTGAAAGGGCGCCCTGGCTCTGGGTCTCTCTTGAGGTTGTAGTCAGCTGTGGGCTGGGCTGTGGCTTCCTCTTTAGCCTCAAGGGTGGAGGGGGGCGGCCTCTGCTTCCAGGCCCACGCTGTGGGCGGGTTGTGGCTCCTTGTCACCCAGGCCTCTTCGCCAGGTCACCTCCTGGCAGGGCAAGCGGCTTCTCCCGAGGTAGGGACCACCTGAGACAGAGGCTGTGGTCTTTTTATCATCTGTCACCTCCACCACCTTCCATTTGTTAGAAACAAGCTGCAGGCCCAGCCTGTGCTCAGAAGGAGGGGATGACACACGCACGTGAAGGAGGAGGAAGGGGACTGCCCTCTTGGAGTGTGACTTGGAGCAGACAAGGCCAAACTGTGTGCTGTGTGGGTGGTTGCGCCTGTGGGGACACAGGGCTAAGAATGCAGAGGAGGCACCCAGCTTTCCCACAGGCCGCCTGCACAGTGAGCTCGGTGACACCTGTTCCTTCCGATGTTTCATAGTTAATTTCACGTTATGTGCATATTTGTTTTTTTTTCTCTTAGGTTTGGTTTTATGTTTGATATCATGGAAGTTTTAGAAGGATGCGTTTTAGGGTCAGTTGTTCTGGGCTATTTGTTGCCCTCCTCCAGAGTGGGTACTCCGATGGCCTGGTGATTGTTAATTTTCGCATACACCTCCCCGTCTCTCAGTGGCACAAGTCTCTTATCCGCTTGTTTTCCATGTGGGAGGTGAGGATGTGGCCCCTGCCCTCCCTGTGCCCCTCCTGGCCCCCTAGACCTCCTCGGTCACCCTCACCAGCCTCTCCTGATCCTGGTCTGAGATCACCGGCCAACACTCTCTTTACTCTGCTCATATGTGTGCCTTCGGTAAAGCACGGGGACGCCTCTCCTGCAGAACCTCCTGTTTCTCCTGGTTGGTGACCTGGTCTGTTCATCTGCTCAGTCTCTGCGTATTTCTCACTAATTCATCTCCACGTTCTGGCAGCTCTCCAACCTTTTCTCAGGACCTTCAGACACATTCGACTTTTTGTCACTTTTGTCTTCTTGGAGAAATGTCTCCCAGGGCCTCTGACCTGCTCCAGCCTGGCATGCAGCTAGGATCCAAGGACCACCAGGCCCTGTCCCCCTGGGCCCCGTGCCCCTGCCCACTGTTCCCTGGGGCCTCCTGCCGGGTCTCCCTCCCTCCATCCATCTCAAAACTCCCTACTTCTTGGATCACTCCTTCATTCTGCTGACACAGCTTCCTGTGGCTTCGTGTGAAAAGTGCAGAGGAGGCAAATCCCTGAGAGTCCTGCACATCTGAAAATGTGCTCACTTTGCCTTCACATTTAACTGATACCCCAGCTGGTTTGGGAAGGATTTCCCTCCAGAATTTTGAGACCTTTCTTCCATGGCGCTGCTGGCTTCCAGCATTGCTGTCAGCTGGTCCAGTTACCCGAGTTCTGATTCATTGTGTTTGACCTCCCCCTCCCTCCCTTTACTCCCCTCCCTCCCTCACTGGCTCTGGAAGCCCCATGGCTCCTTTCCTTTCCCCTCAGTGCTCTGAAATTTCGCAATACTGTACCTCAGTGTGAGTCTTTCCATCCACTCTGCTGACAGGGGGCCCTCGATCTAGATACTTAGGTCCTTCAGTTCTGGAAAATTTTTTTTTTAAGATTTATTTATTCATGATAGACCGGGGGTGGGGGGGCAGAGACACAGGCAGAGGGAAAAGCAGGCTCCATGCCAGGAGCCCGATGTGGGACTCGATCCCGGGACCCCAGGATCGTGCCCTGGGCCAAAGGCAGGTGCCAAACCGCTAAGCCACTCAGGGATCCCCTCTGGAAAAATTTTTAAATGACTTATTTAATGATTACTTCTCTCCTCTTCCTTGTTTCTTCCAATTCTCTTTCTGAAACTATTATTATTTGAATTAGTAGATGGGTTCAGTGATTTTCTCATATTTCCATCTCTGCCTTTTGGGAGGCCCTCCGTTGACCACCTCCCCAGCCCTTCCAGAAAGGCCACCTTGTGCAGCATTGCCTCACGTCTCCTGGGGTTCCCATGAGCTGCTCCTTTCCAACAGTCTGCATGGGATCAAAAGGACTGTTTCTTGGTTTCACTGCCTTGGTCTTTGTCTTTCACAGTAGAGACCCTCAGGTTTCTGGGGACACTTGCTTGTCTGCCATGGGGAAGGGTCTGAGGAGCATGTGTGTTTAATTTGCCATCAAGTGTCACATGGTTGCCTGTATAATTTCTTTCATAATATTAAAAAGTGAAAAAAAATAGTCCACACCCTAATAATAAATTAATACTAAAAAAAAGACACTTTTCCTCCTTGTCCCTTGAAAAGAACATGGTTCTCCAAAAAATTCTCTGTGACAAAAAGTAGCATGACACGAATATATGGATTTGTAACCAGGGTAAACTGCTGTAAAACGGTGAAAAGTTTTGGAAACTGCTTCTGCCCACCCTCCTGGCCCTCAGTCCCTGGGTTCCCGGGCCTGCAGAGGTTCCCGAATGCCTGCCTGCTGGGCTGCATGCGGGGCAGTGGGTGATTTCATGCCCCCCAGAGAAGACTGCACTCACGTGTGACAAGCCATGAGTGAATGGCATCCTTGAGGGCTGCTTCAACCCCAGCACACACTGTTAGCACCCATAGGGCTGTATGTGTGAATGAAAAAGAAACCCATGAGAATTTAAAGGGAATCTGGAGAAAAATAAAACAGTAAGTGGAATATTAAGGTGATGACAAGACAGCTAGCTGCCTTCTGCTGATACCCTCTCGGAGCTCTGTTTCTTCCTCTTGGAGGCCACTCCTGCATGAGCAGGAGACCCAGGTCCCGAGGGCTGCCGAGCAGCTAGCAACACTGGATTAAGCCTTGGGTTTGCAAGTAGAGGGAGACCATGAAGACCCACGTGCATGGCAATGCCAGTAACATCAGCAGAAGACAGGCTGCAAATTAAATCCAGACCCCACAGTCGGTATCCTGGGCTCTTCACTGCACATCCTTGGGCCTCTCAGACCTTCACTCTTGTAGGCGGCTGCTGGAAGAGTCTGTCAGACATTCAGCGCCTGTGTCCCTTCTGCATCCAAGGATTCAGCCCTTCGGTACCTTCCTTCAGCCCTGCATCAAAGAGTGCTGCAGCCCAGACTTGTGGATGGCTCATCACTCCTTGGTTGGCACTCCGCCCCTGAACTTGTAATCTCTCCCTCTGATCTTTCAGTAGCTGTTTCTCAGACTGACAACACCTGCCCCTCGACGATGACCACTACCAGCACTGGGCTGGTGCTGCTGGTGGGCGACGCCCTCCCATCGGCAGATCAGGAAGCTGAGGTCCACAGTTTGGTCACTTGCCCGCAGCTTGGAGCCACTTGAGGTGGAGCTGGAGCCGGAGGCCACAGGCTCACATCCCCTCTGCCCTGCGCCCTAGCCTCGCTGTTCTCAGACTCGACTTGAAACTTCAGGACCATCTGGTGACCTTGACTCTGTACAAGTGCACAACATTTGTGTATGCATTGTGGGCTTGCAACGCGGCGCTGTTTTTAAGCATGCCCCACATGCAGTCTGTCACTGGGTCCGGCTGCTCCACAGACTCCGAAGTCTACCACCCTCCTGGAAGACTTCCCCACTGCCAGCCCAGCACTGGCCCTAGCTCAGGGCCTGCCACCATGGCAACTGTCGAGCAGCATGCAGGAGGGGGTACGCCTGGGCAGGAGCAGGGCATGCTCTGTCTTGGGCATCCAAGTGGGCACACCTGCCCGTCCCAGTCCTGCGTGGCCTGATGATCAGACACAGAAGGAGAAGGCAGGAACCAGAGTGCCTGCAGGAGAGGGCAGGTGGGGCAGACAGGAGGGGGCAGGCGGGGCATCTTACAGCAGAGCTCTGGAGGGGACACCTGTTCTCCCCTGGAGTTCTGGGTTCACCTGGCCTTGTGCACACAGCTTTCCAAGGCTAATGCACCCACATCTGGTTGCTGATACAGGCCTCAGGCTGGGGTTGGACAGCCCACCACCGACGTGCTCCCTGGACTCTGCTCGGGCTGGGCTCCAGTGGTAATGGAGGCTGCCCCTGCACCTCCCTCCTAACACCTTCTGGCCTCTTCCCACCTGGCAATCTCACCTCCACACTCTAGCTGTTATAGAATCCTGCAGAGTCCCTGGTGTGTGGTTCAGGTGGATCCTGTGAGTGAACATGCTGAGGAAGGACACACCTTCATCAGCCCTGCCACCCCAAGTGTAACCAGGCCCACTGCCACACGCCCGCTGAGCCCCA